>NC_057810.1:47614238-47678614 GCF_018294505.1 Triticum aestivum
ACCAATGCATACAATCCACACTCCCAAGCATGCTCGACCATCCTCTTGCTTCGTTCATCGCCGTCAATTTTTTTGTTCTCCTCATTGGGAGCTTGAAGGTACTTGGGACCAAATACCCGGATCAATGTTTTTACAAACACCCACACACATTTGAGCGTGGTATCTTCTCCAATGCAAAGATACTGATCGGTGTAATCAACTGGAATGCATGAAATCCATTCTCCCAAGCATGCCCGACCATCCACTTGCTTCGTTCATCTCCATCAATTTTCTTGTCCTCCTTATTGGCAGCTTGAAGGTACTTGGGACCAAATACCCGGATCGGTGGTTTTACAAACACCCGCACGCATTGAGCATGGTATCTTCTCCGATGCAAAGATACTCATTGTTATAATTGGTCGGAATGCAATATGCTACCACTCTCATTGCCGTCGATATTTTTCGGCAAGAACTAAATCCAAGCAAACGGCGGCATTCCTCTGGCGAGTGAAGAACCGGCAATTTTGCTCGCAAACTTCCACAATGCGAACACAAGGATATTATTCCCTCCGTTCCTCCACAATGCGATGCACGGTGACCAAGTGTCGGTGTACTAGAGTAGGGGTACCCTAGTATCCCGAACTTGTGCACGGGCAGTCGCAGCGCCTCACGGCAAGGCTTGCCGGGTGACCGCCCAGGTCCTCCGTGGTTCCTTTGGAGCCATTCAAGAACAAAGTGTTCAAGTCAAGGAGACAAGGCCCCGGCAAGAGGAGCTTGCCGGGAAGGCCAACCAAGGCATCTCAAGGAACTTGCCGCGACGCGCCTCGCGTCCCGGCAAGGCCCGGTGAGCGACAAGCTTCCGGGCGCGGCAAGACAACAACCGCGGCAAGGCGCTTGCCGCGGCAAGCTACCATCCTGTACCCGCGCTCTAGCGCATCCACCAACGTGTCGCCCTGGGGCCTTTCCAGGCGTGTGTGGCGAGAGGCTGTGCAGCCAACGGTGCGAGGTGGCAAGCGACGCTGACAAGATTGCCATCGTGGCGAGCGGTGGCGCCCCTGACGGTCCCTTTTTTGCACTGTTTGGGCGACACAGACGGGCATTTAATGCCTTTGTCCCCTGCCGTCAGGGTTAGGTATGATACACTGTTCAGGTAGTTGTACCAACCGCAACTCCTTTTCCATTTTTGCCCTTGCCTACGTTGCCACCTGTCGGCGACCCCTTGAGCATATAAAAGGAGGCCCATGCGCAACGTAGAGGGGGGTTCGAAACTAGAAAACACTCAGGCTCGGTCTCGTTAGCAGCTAGAGTGTACTGTAGCATTCAGCGCTCCCGAGCAAGAACATAATACAAACCACAAAGCAGCAGTAGGATTATTATCTCTCCGGAGAGCTCCGAAGCTGGGTAAATCGCTCGTGTGCTTCGCCTCGATCTGCTCTTCGTGCGATCTCCGCCCCCCGCCGAACCGAAAGGGGCCCGGTCCGCCGGCCCCATAGGTGTTCGTTCCCACGACATCTATGGCGCGCCAGGTAGGGGGCGTCGAGGTTGTGTGAACCTGATCCAGCGTTCACGCGAACTAGATCTTCATCATCTTCATCGACATGCCACCGAAGAAGAAGGCTTCGGAGGTGGCTGCTCCATCCACGTCGATCCCACCGCCACCGGAGCAAACGGGTGGTGGGGTAGACGCCGACGGGAGAACGGGCGTCGACAAGGGAGCTCACGGTGCTGCCAGGTCCAAGGACAAGGCTGCACAGACCTCAGCGTCCGTACATGCACCGCGCCCATCTTAGGAGGTGCGGGACCAACAACGTCGTGGTATTCGCGGTACCATACGTTCGTTGGACCGAGATCGAGCTGGTGGATCTCGGGATGCTCAAGACCAGCATGCGCGCCAACATGCTGGCACGAGCAAGACAGGGTCGCCTAGACGGGATGCTGCTCCTTCTAACATAGTTAGAAGTCCGAGCATATCCCGCTCCTCGCACCGTTCGCCACCGCCACCCAAAACTTCGGAAAAAGCTTTGGCACGAGCTCAACTGCTCCTGGATTACCCTCCAACGGCGGACAAGATCGACGAATGGAGGGCCACCATTCAGAGTCTCATCGGCTTCGCCAACGGCGACACTCCACGGCAGCCGACGACATCGCAGCCGCGACAAGATTGCCGGGCACGAGCCGATGGCGACAAAACCGGTGGGGGTGCAACCACCATGCACTCTCCGCCCCGAAGGCCAAGATCGCCGACTCGCCGGGTCAACCTCGACACTGAATCCACCGCGTCGTCAGATCCACGAGCTCGTCGCGATCAGCGCCAAGTTCTTCACGAACGACAGCAAGAAGACGCTCGTACTCGCATCGAGCGTCGAAGAGAAGCGCGGCGTCAATCGGACCAGCGCGCTGGGCCCACTGTCGACATGCATGCGCCAGGGGAACCAGGCGACTTTCCGTACGCGGTAGGTTGCCCTGCGTTCACTCGTGAGTTGCGGCAAGTCTAGTGGCCCAGCACGAAGAATTTCAAGCCAGACGTACCAGAGAAGTACGACGGCAAGTTGCATCTGTCGGAGTTCCTCAACATCTACACCATCGCGGTGCAAGCTGCCGGGGGGCGAGACGACAAGATCCTTGCCAACTACTTCCCGCTGGTGCTCAAGCCCAATGTCAGGTCCTGGCTCATGCACTTGCCGGACAACTCCATATCCTCCTGGGCAGATCTATGCCATCAGTTTGTCGGCGCCTTTACAGGTGGCCACAAGCCTCATGGCCAAGAGAGCGACCTTCATCTGCTCGCCCAGAAGGAAGGAGAGCCCCTGTGCAAGTACATTCAGAGATTCAGCCAAGTGCAGCGCAACATCCCAGATGTCCACCCTGCCGCGGTCATCAGCGCGTTCCATCAGAACGTGCGAAACCGCAGGATGCGGGAGGAGATGGCGATGTGCAAGATCAGAGACGTCAGTGAGCTATATGCCCTGGCCGACAAGTGTGCACGTGCTGAGGAAGGGAGGAAACTCCCCGGAGAGAATGCAGGAGCAGGAGGATCTGACAGCGATGATGCTGCCCCGGCAAGGAAAAACCGGCGGTGGAACAACAGGAAAAAGAAAGGCAAAGATGTGCTAGCCGTTGAGCAGTCCGGCAACGGAGGTGGCGCCAAGGAAGCCGAAGCTGTGGCGGCCGCCGACAAGCAGGACGGCACCGGCAAGCAGTACTGCAAGATCCACCGCACCAAGGGCCACGATCTCCAGAGCTGCAAGAAGGTCGAGCAGCTTGTCGAGCAGCAAAAGGCTGAGTACGAGCGACGCGACAAGGAGAAGGCCCAAGAAGGTACTGGAGGATCCGGCAAGAAGCGTCCCGGGCGAGGAGGACGCCGCGGCAAGGCCAAGCAGCGGCAAGGAGACAGGCCTCCCCGCGGCCGCGACAAGGATGAAGATGAAGACGACGATGAAGATATGGATGATGACGAGGCCGATGAGTAGGAGTTTCAGAAAGCCACAGAGGTCCTGTGCATTGACGGCGGTGCTTCTCTGCATACTTCGCACCGCCAGCTCAAGCAGTGGGTGCGGGAAGTCAATGCGGCAGAACCACCTGTCGAGTCACGCAAGCCTCTGAAATGGTCCAGCACACCTATCATCTTCGATATTGAGGACCACCCTGATCGCATAACTGCGGTCGGGTGCTTGCCGATGTTGGTCTCACCAACTATCCGCAACCTCAAGGTCACTAAGATGCTAGTTGACGGCGGGGCCGGCTTGAACCTGATCTCCTCCGCGGTACTCCAGAAACTTCAGATCCCTGACAGCGAGCTCGAAGAGACCGGCACATTCCAAGGAATCAACCCGGGAAGGAGCAAGCCGAAGGGAAAGATCACGTTGCCAGTGACATTTGGCAGCGAGTTGAACTTCAGGACTGAGAGGGTCACTTTTGACGTTGCTGACTTCCCATTGCCTTACAATGGGATACTCGGCCGTCCAGCGCTCGCCAAATTCATGGCAGCCTCTCACTATGCGTACAACGTACTGAAGATGCCAGGCCCGATAAGTGTCATCTCTGTCCCTGGCGACAAGAAGGATGCTCTTATCTGCACCGACAAGATCTACCGGGACGCAGCAGCCGCAGCAGAACGCAAGTCACTTGCCGCTGAAGCTCCCGAGGGGAAGAAGAAGACCAAGTCCGGCAAGAGTTCTGATGCCCACTCCGGCAAGCGCACCTCTTCGGAGTGCTGCGCTACCGTCGAGGACGCACCATCGAGCTCCACCAGCAAGTGTAAGAAAGCAATGGCAGCTCCACCAGAGACCAAGAAGGTGCCCGCCAAGGAGGACGGCACTGGTGGTACCTTCACCATCAGTGCCACTCTCGACCCTAAATAGGAAAGCGCGCTCATTGTTTTCCTGTGGGCGAATGTCGACGTGTTTGCGTGGCAACCGTCTGACATCCCCGGTGTTCCCAGGAAAGTAATCGAGCACCACCTTGCCGTCTGTCCTCATGCGCGGCCCGTAAAGCAGAAGGTCAGGAAACAAGCAGTGGAGCGCCAAGAATTCATCGCAGAAGAAATCAAGAAATTGGAAGCAACAGGCCTTGTCAGAGGAGTGCTCCATCCTACGTGGTTGGCCAATCCTGTAGTCGTGCGCAAGGCGAACGGGAAATGGAGGCTTTGTATCGACTTTACCGATGTTAATAAAGCTTGTCCCAAAGACCCATTTCCCTTGCCGCGCATTGACCAGATTGTTGACTCCACGGCCGGATGTGACTTGCTTTCATTTCTTGACGCATACTCAGGATACCATCAGATCTTCATGGCAGAAGAGGATGAGGAGAAGACCGCATTCATCACTCCATGTGGCACGTACTGTTTCATACGAATGCCTTTCGGATTAAAGAATGCTGGTTCAACATTTGCAAGGGTAGTACATGACGCTTTTGAGCCACAAATGCACAGAAATGTGGAATCCTACATGGATGACATAGTGGTCAAGAGCAAGGACAAGGCAACTCTGATTCAAGATTTAGATGAAACCTTTGCAAATCTGTGCAAGATCAATCTCAAGCTTAACCCTGAGAAGTGCGTGTTTGGAGTCCCCTCCGGCAAGCTTCTCGGGTTCTTTGTGTCTCAACGGGGAATTGAAGCCAATCCCGACAAGATCAAGGCCATTGAGCAGATTGAAGCACCAAAGCGCGTCAAGGATGTACGAAGGCTTGCTAGTTGCGTGGCTGCTCTTAGCAGGTTTATCTCTAAGTCTGCTGAGCGCGCCCTGCCGTTTTTCAAAATATTGAAAAAGGCAGGTCCAATGAAATGGACTCCAGAAGCGGAGGTTGCGCTGCAGGACTTGAAGAGATACCTGTCCTCCACTCCAACACTTGTCGCACCTAAGCCACAAGAGAAGTTGCTGCTGTATTTAGCGGCAACCAATCAAGTGGTTAGTGTTGCGTTAGTAGTGGAGAGGGAGGCGGATGATGAGCCAGCAACCATGGCAGGTGCATCCAGCGACAAGCAGGGGGCTTCACCGGCAAGCTCTGGTCCCGACAAGGATGGATCTGCGCAGGCACATGAGGAGGTGCGGAAGAAAATGGTGCAGCGCCCAGTTTACTTTGTCAGTTCCCTTCTGCAGGGGGCTAGGTCAAGGTATTCTGGTGTGCAGAAATTGCTTTTTGGTCTTCTCATGGCCTCAAGAAAGCTGCGCCATTACTTCCAAGCACATGAGATCACAGTTGTCACTCGTTTTCCGCTAAAGAGGATACTACAGAATCCAGAAGCAACAGGCAGGATTGTCGAGTGGGCACTGGAACTGTCAAGCTTTGGCCTCAAGTTTGAGAGCACTTCAACTATCCAGAGCCGGGCATTGGCAGAATTCATAGTAGAATGGACGCCAACACCAGATGAAGAAATTCCAGAAACGAGCATCCCTGTCAAGGAGGCAAGCAAAGAGTGGTTGATGTACTTCGATGGTGCCTTCTCGCTGCAAGGCGCCGGTGCGGGCGTGCTACTTGTCGCACCCACCGGGGAGCACCTCAAGTACGTAGTCCAGATGCACTTTCCCAAGGAGCAAGCGACAAATAATACCGCAGAGTATGAAGGTTTGCTTGCTGGTCTCAGGATCGCGGCAGACCTTGGGATCAAGAAGCTCATTGTTAGGGGTGACTCGCAGCTTGTCGTCCGCCAAGTGAACAAGAATTATCAGAGTCCGTTGATGGAAGCTTACGTTGATGAGGTGAGAAAGTTACAAGAGCACTTTGACGGCCTACAGATGGAACATGTCCCAAGAGCTCAGAACGACATTGCAGATGGCCTGTCGAAGTGCGCCGCACTTAAGTTACCTATGGAACCAGGAATCTTTGTGCTCAAACTGACTCAACCGTCCGTAACAACATCAACTGGACAGAGCAAGAAGAGGAAGTTGATTTCTGGTGACTATTTTCCGGCAGAGCTCCCCGAAGCCGCCGCCAAGAAGGTCCCCAAGATCAACACCAAGGGTGCTGAGGAGCAGTCTGCTCCGACAAGCCCTAGGGTTTGTTCCGTTGAAGCAGACGCTCCCGACAAGTTTTGCTCCGGCAAGCTTGTCGGGGAACATCAAGCTCCGGCTGAGCCGCAGATTCTCGCCGTAGAAGCGGATGTTCCCGCAGCAGCATATGTGCCCTTAGTCTTTGTTGTCGAGCCGCAAGCTCCAGCATGGGCACAACAGATTGTCCTTTTCCTTCAGACAGGAGAACTTCCCGAAGAGCAAGAGGAAGCGGAAAGAGTAGCCCGGCAGTCAAGTATGTACCAGTTTGTCGACAACACACTGTACAGAAGAAGACTCAACGGCGTGAAATTGAAGTGTATTCACCGGGAAGATGGACAAAAGCTGTTGGCAGAGATACATGGAGGCATATGTGGCCACCACATTGGCGCAAGAGCACTTGCCGGCAAAGCGTTCCGGCAAGGTTTCTTTTGGCCGACAGCCCTCCAGGATGCAACTGCACAAGTAACCAAGTGTGAAGCGTGCCAGTTCCATTCCAAGCAGATACACCAGCCAGCTCAAGCTCTCCAGACGATCCCTTTATCCTGGCCATTTTCGGTCTGGGGGCTCGACATCCTCGGCCCTTTTTCCCGAGCTGTCGGGGGCTTTGAGTACTTGTACGTTGCAATCGACAAGTTCACAAAGTGGCCGGAAGTGGAAGCAGTGAGGAAGGTGACAGCACAGTCAGCGGTCAAGTTCTTCAGGTCGATTGTTTGTCGCTTCGGGATCCCTAACAGGATCATCACCGACAACGGCACGCAATTCACGAGCCGCACCTTCATGCAGTACGTCCAAGATCTTGGCGCCAAGGTCTGCTTCGCTTCCGTTGCTCATCCGAGAAGCAACGGTCAAGCGGAGAGGGCAAATGCTGAAGTGCTGCGTGGGCTCAAGACCAGAACTTTCGATAGGTTGCGCAGGTGCGGAAAGAACTGGATTGAGGAGCTGCCGGTGGTTCTTTGGTCGATCAGGACGCCGCCAAATCGAGCCACTGCCCAGATACCTTTCGCTCTAGTCTATGGAGCAGAGACAGTTCTCCCCACGGAACTCGTATATGGGTCGCCTCGAGTGCTCGCTTATGATGGGCTTGAGCAAGAGCAGCTGCGACAAGATGACGCGCTGCTCCTTGAGGAGGACCGTCTTCAGGCTGCGGTACGAGCTGCTCGCTACCAGCAAGCTTTGCACCGCTACCATAGCCGCAAAGTTAATGCCAGGAGTCTCGAGGAAGGCGACCTTGTTCTTCGGCGCGTTCAGTCCGCCAAGAATTCCAACAAGTTGATGCCGAAGTGGGAAGGCCCTTACCGGGTGAAACGAGTCACTAGGTCTGGCGCTGTCCGCCTTGAGACCGAAGATGGCTTTCCGGTGAGCAAGTCCTGGAACATTGAGCATCTTCGTAAGTTTTACCCGTACGGCGCGGTTGCCGGAACCCGTTCCGGCAACCACCTTTTGTACAAGTCTTGCCGCTGTTGCATGTAATCCTTTGTACAAAGCCGGGCGCAGACCCCGTGCATAAATAAAGCTCATGTGCTCCGCATATCTTGTCAATTTCATGCTTTCTATTTTTTGCATGTGTTATCTGACACTTTGTGCAGCACCTACCCCCGGTAAGCAATAACGAGCCGTAAGGCTCCATATCTTTATTTTCTCTTCTTTCTCTTTCTCAAAGAAAGGAAGGTTCCCTCACCCACAAGTTTACCGGGGGGGAAGGAGGAGATAATGGTGTGGACCAGGCGTCCTTCAAGAAAGTTTTGCCTTGCCGGGACGCAAACGACAGAAAAGCTAAGTTGCCAAAGTTTGAGCAATCAGTTTTAAAAATTTTAAGTTATCTTCCTCGAACGACCGTGCTTTGTATGGAAAACCTGTGCGCGGAGGAACCAACTCGTAGCTAGTTGCGCCCTTACTTTGTTTCGAGTCCGCTCAACAACTTAAGTGAGCTGCGACTAGTTGCGACAAGGTTTCTTGTCGGTGGCGGCACCGCCAGCAGGCTGCTGACGTTCCGCACTCAGCGCTCGCGGCAAAGGCGCCTACACCGGCAAGTTCCCTAAAAGCGTAGGGTAAAAACATACAAAGGAAGGAATCAAGTAAAGGAAATAACATAGCAATCGATACCCAGAATAAAAGTTATATTACAAGAGAGCTTGTCGCAGCTCTAATGGATTGTTCTCATAACATGACCAGCAGCGACAAGAAAAGAAGAAAACGGGCGGCCTAATCTACGCGATCGCCATCAACCCTCTTGACCTCGTTCACCTTGTCCACAATGGGTGCGACAAGGGCCTTCAGCACTTCCAGATCAGCATCCGCCAGCAGCTTCTTGAGGACATTGGTGAGGTTGAGGCCCGGGTTGCGAAAGGCCACCTTCACCAGCACCTTTTGAAGAACTCTCGCGTAGATCACGCGCGACTCGTCGGCTAGCTGCTTTGGGATCCTTTCCTGGAGTCTCTGGAGGGCCGTCGCCACGCCTTTGAAGAACAAGGTGAGCTTGGCGCTGGGCTGGAGGTTCTCGTCGGAGGAATAACCGAAATCCTCCATCCCTAGCTGCGCTAGCTCCTTGTCGATGTCTGCGGCAACATCCACGATACCCTCCGTCCAGTGCTCCACATTCTCCCTGAAGGTGTTCTGGGTGGCGGCAGCACTCGCCAGCAGCTCCTCGTTGGCCTTGATCTCCTTCTTCAAGGCCACCTCCTGCTCCCTGGTGCCGTCCAGCGTCTTGGTCAAAGTAGCCAGCTTCAGCTCAAGATCTGCGTTGGAGTCCTTGGCGGCGCTCAGCTCTTTTCCCTTCTCGACGAGACGATCCTGCAGCTCACCGTGGGCATGGGCGTCCTTCTCGCACTCACGCTTGAGCGCGACAAGCTCTTCATCCCTCGCCTTGAGATCAGCCTCTAGTTGCGCCACCTTCGTCTCCAGCTCCTTCTTGGCGGCCTCAGCAGCTGCAGCAGCATCCTTTGCCTCCTTGAGAGCCCCGCCAAATGTCTGCTCTCGCGTGGCAAGCTCCTCCTCATGGCTGTCAAGATTGACCTTCCGCTGCGCCAACTCGCCTTCCCGCGCAAACAGCTCCTCGGCGGCAAGCCGCTGTTGCTCTTCAGCTTCAGCCTTCTCGAGGAGGAAGGCTTTCCGCGCCTCGACGAATTGCATCCGCTTCTCTGCAATGGACTGGAGGGCTTCCTGATTGCGACTCCGGAGCTCCTCCGCATGCTTCTCAATATCCACTCCCGCCTGCGCGACAAGCGCTTCCCGGGATTCCACCTTGGCTTGTCGGGCGCAGTAGAGTGACACCAGCTTCCGCAGCAGCTGCTCCTCCTCGGACTCGCCGCTGCTGCTGCTCGGCGCGTCAACCAGCGTCAGCCCAGCGGAGGCGAGCACCTCTCCATCAAAAGTTTCTCCTTCGACCGGCGCCCTGGAGCTTGACGCCCAGGGGAGCTTGATGAAGACGCCATCGCCGGCCTTGAGATAGGCGCTGGGCTGGGGCTCTTCGGAGCCTAATGCTGCGGAAGCGGCGGAGGGATCGGCGGTCGGCGTAGCGCCTTGCGCTCCTGCGGCCTCGGGGCCGTCAGTGCGATCGCCAGACCCCTCGCCAGCTCCTTCGGCGGCAGCTTTGGCGGCCTCCTCGCCGGCAGGATCATGGCGCCGGCTTCCTCCTTGGTGGCAGCGGCGTCATTGGTGTTGCCGCGCGCGCTCTCCTCGCCGGTGGCCTCGGTCTCCATCGGCTCCGTGGAAGGTGGATCTGGCGACCGGAAAAGAGAGAAAAAGTCAAGCAAATATCCAAAAAGAAGATCAGAAGAAGAACCCAAGGGAAGTTTTCAAGCAAGAAGGGTTACCTGTGCTGGGATCTGCAGTCATGGGCTCCACCACCGGGGGGTCGCTGGTGCTGTCTCTTGCCGGAGAACCATCCCTTGCTAGAGAATCGTCCCTTGCCGGAGACTTCTCCCTTGCCGGAGAACGCTCCTTTGTCGGGGAATCCTCCCTTGGCGGCGTAGTCGAAGCAGATAGCATCTCGGGGGCGGCTTCCGGGTGCTCCTGGTGAGGCTGCTCTGCTCCTACACAAACCAACAGTTAGATATCAGCAAGAGAAGAACACCCATGCGCGCCTAACAGCGAGAAGTAAACCATATACTTACGCTGGGGGCTGCGCTGGGGGCTGCTTTGGGGAATGATTGCCGGGTCCGGCAAGGTGGTCTCGGGCGCACCCCCTGCTGTCGCGGTGGGCTCGTCCTTGATGACAATCACCGGAGCCTTGGCTCTCTGCGCCACTCTCTGGGCCAGGGTCCTGAAAAGGAATGAGTTCAGAGTAAAGCAAATCAGATACAAGACAAAAACAACAAGAATTGAAGAACTACAAATACAGCAAAGAATCTTACTCTTCTTCTTCCTCGTCGGAGTTGAGTGCGGAGAGGTCGAAGTCCGGCCCACCTCCGGCGCGACGAGGCGGAGGAGTGGGTTCCCTTGAACGCTTGGCGGGGGCAGCGGCAGGATCAGAAGCGGCGGTCCGGGAGGACCCCGCTCCAGTTGCCGTAGCGGCATGAGGCGCTCCCGCGGCAACAGTGCTTGTCGCGGTGGAGCGTGTCCCGCGGCGCGACGGCTGTTGACTCGTCCGCCGCCCTGCTACGTCCCCGGCCTTGCGGAGGCGCCTTCTTGGTGGAGCTGGGGGCTGCGCTGGGGGCTCTGCTTGCGGCAAGCTGCTTGAAGATGGCGGGCCGCTCGCACCCTCGGCGGGCTCGCTCGACTCAGCTTCAGGCTCGGCAAGCTCTCCCTCGCCGGCAAGCTCATCTCGATCGGCAAGGCTTGCCGCCTCTGCTGCCTCTGCCTCCTCAATGGTGAATCCAAACTCACCCGTGGCAGCGGCTGCCGCCGCCTCTTCCGCCCTAGTGGCGATGCGCCGCATCTCCGCATCGGTGGTGTCGCGGGTGAGGCTCTTCTGTTCATCGGAGCGGACCGCCACCTCCACCAGGTCGTCGAAGAACTCCTGCACAACATCGTTTGCAGGCTCTTGCCAGGTTGGAACAATTCCATGCGAATCACACAAAGGCATCATTGCACGGATGCGATCGAGCGAGGAATTGTTGCACAGCGGGACGACGCCCTTCGGCAGCCTGAACCATTCGGGATGTTGAGGGTCGTGCTTGAACAGCTCCTTGAGCATGGCGTCCAGTTCCAGGACGGTGAAGTTGAAGTTGAGGCCCGGGCGCAGCCTCATGATGTCTGCCGGACCCCCGAACTCCCAGGCGGGTCTCCTCCTTCCCTACAGGGGGGCGATGCAGCGGCGAAGAAAATCTGCGCCAACGGCGCCTACAGTGAGCCCGGCAAGCCTGAAGCGCAGGATCCGGGTGACGGCGATCTTTAGCCTATCGTCTTCCGGCGCCAAGTTGCTCCAATCGTTGCCGCGCACTGCTGGGGCTTGGCGCTGGGTAGTAAACGGCTGCGGGTTCTCCTCGACGATCCAGCACCAGTCTACTCTCCACTCCTCCCATTTGCTACGGAGCTCCCCCTCCAGATAGGCCTCCTTCTTGCCGGCTCTCGAGATCCAGGCGATTCCGTCGGATAGGGGCTCCCCTCTCTCAACCCGGGGCATAAAGAAGTGGCCGAAAAGAGCTACGTTTGGGTGGACTCCGACAAAGTTTTCGCAGAGATGCGCGAAAACTGCCATGGTCAGAACAGCATTGGGGGTGAAGTCAAGGAGATGGAACCCGTAGGTGTTCATAATATCGCAGAAGAATTCAGAGAAGGGCGGGCAGAGCCCGCAGTAGAAGAACAACGCGAAGAAGGGATATCCGTTCGGAGCCCGTTCGGAAGCGGCGGCGGAGAGTACCTTCGTGCGCGGATGCGCTCGCGTCTTCGTCGACCAGAAGAGGTTGTACCACTCCCTCAGCTCCTTCGCGGCGAGCTCGGGGAGGAAGATTGCCCGCTCCTTTCGCAGCGCCTCGAGCCGCAGCGCCTCGGCCGACTTCACGGCCTTCCCGGTTTTCGGAGCCATGGCGGAGGTGGTGGGGGAGATCAACGGCGTTGGTGGCGCCGGTGGCGATGGGGGGCGGACCGCTGCTCTCTTTCGGCTTTGGAAGAAAGGGGGGAGCGGCGGAGATTTTTGAGATTGGGACAGCAACTGGCGAGATGGGGGAACTGCCCCTGTTTCCTCTGCTTATAAAGAGGGAGGGGGCGGACGTTCCGCTTTTCCGAATAAAGAACCACCCACGATCTCTCCCACGACGCCGCATTCAACGCGTGCTGTTACGGGAGGGTGCGGTGGATACGGAGTAAGATACGGCGTAACCCAGGCCGCGCGTGCCCGTGCCTTGTTTTGGGCCTGGCCCAACAGCGCTCGGCACCGTGTGTGGCCCAGGCCCGGGGGCTCCTGTCGGTGTACTAGAGTAGGGGTACCCTAGTATCCCGAACTTGTGCACGGGCAGTCGCAGCGCCCCGCGGCAAGGCTTGCCGGGTGACCGCCAAGGTCCTCCGTGGTTCCTTTGGAGCCATTCAAGAACAAAGTGTTCAAGTCAAGGAGACAAGGCCCCGGCCGAGGAGCTTGCCGGGAAGGCCAACCAAGGCATCTCAAGGAACTTGCCGCGACGCTCCTCGCGTCCCGGCAAGGCCCGGTGAGCGACAAGCTTCCGGGCGCGGCAAGACAACAACCGCGGCAAGGCGCTTGCCGCGGCAAGCTACCATCCTGTACCCGCGCTCTAGCGCATCCACCAACGTGTCGCCCTGGGGCCTTTCTGTTGGAAATATGCCCTAGAGGCAATAATAAAAGTATTATTATATTTCCTTGTTCATGATAATTGTCTTTTTATTCATGCTATAACTGTATTATCCGAAAATCGTAATACACGTGTGAATACATAGACCACAATATGTCCCTAGTGAGCCTCTAGTTGACTAGCTCGTTGTGATCAAAAGATAGTCATGGTTTCCTGGCTATGGACATTGGATGTCGTTGATAACGGGATCACATCATTAGGAGAATGATGTGATGGACAAGACCCAATCCTAAGCATAGCACAAAGATCGTGTAGTTCGTTTGCTAGAGCTTTTCCAATGTCAAGTATCTCTTCCTTAGACCATGAGATCGTGTAACTCCCGGATACTGTAGGAGTGCTTTGGGTGTATCAAACATCACAACGTAACTGCGTGACTATAAAGGTGCACTACAGGTATCTCCGAAAGTGTCTGTTGGGTTGACACGGATCGAGACTGGGATTTGTCACTCCGTGTAAACGGAGAGGTATCTCTGGGCCCACTCGGTAGGACATCATCATAATGTGCACAATGTGACCAAGGGGTTGATCACGGGATGATGTGTTGCGGAACGAGTAAAGAGACTTGCCGGTAACGAGATTGAACAAGGTATCGGTATACCGACGATCGAATCTCGGGCAAGTACAATACCGTTAGACAAAGGGAATTGTATACGGGATCGACTGAGTCCTTGACATCGTGGTTCATCCGATGAGATCATCGTGGAACATGTGGGATCCAACATGGGTATCCAGATCCCGCTGTTGGTTATTGACCGGAGAACGTCTCGGTCATGTCTACATGTCTCCCGAACCCGTAGGGTCTACACACTTAAGATTCGATGATGCTAGGGTTATAAAGGAAGTTTGTATGTGGTTACCGAATGTTGTTCGGAGTCCCGGATGAGATCCTAGACGTCACGAGGAGTTTCGGAATGGTCCGGAGGTAAAGATTTATATATTGGAAGTCCTGTTTTGGTCACCGGAAAAGTTTCGGGTTTTTCCGGTAACGTACCGGGACCACCGGGAGGGTCCCGGGGGTCCACCAAGTGGGGCCACCAACCCTAGAGGGTTGCATGGGCTATGTGTGGGAGGGGACCAGCCCCAGGTCGGCTGGTGCGCCCCCCCACAGGGCCCAAGACGCAGGAAGTGGGGAAAGGGGGCAAACCCTAGGGCAGATGGGCCCTAAGGCCCACCCTGGGTGCGCCTCCCCCTCTCCCCTTCTGGCCGCCACCCAGATGGGATCTGGGGGCTGCCGCCACCCCTGGGGAGGGAACCCTAGAGGGGGCGCAGCCCCCTCCCCTCCCCCTATAAATACTTGAGGTCTGGGGCTGCCCAATACACGAGAATCTCTCCCTCTTGGTGCAGCCCTACCTCTCTTACTCCTCCTCTCCCGTGGTGCTTGGCGAAGCCCTGCAGGATAGCCACGCTCCTCCATCACTACCACGCCGTTGTGCTGCTGCTGGACGGAGTCTTCCTCAACCTCTCCCTCTCTCCTTGCTGGATCAAGGCATGGGAGACGTCACCGGGCTGTACGTGTGTTGAACGCGGAGGTACCGTCCGTTCGGCACTAGGATCTCCGGTGATTTGGATCACGACGAGTATGACTCCTTCAACCCCGTTCTCTTGAACGCTTCCGCTTAGCGATCTACAAGGGTATGTAGATGCACTCTCCTTCCCCTCGTTGCTGGTTTCTCCATAGATAGATCTTGGTGACACGTAGGAAAATTTTGAATTTCTGCTACGTTCCCCAACAGTGGCATCATGAGCTAGGTCTATTGCGTAGATTCTTTGCACGAGTAGAACACAAAGTAGTTGTGGGCGTTGATTTTGTTCAATATGCTTACCGTTACTAGTCCAATCTTGTTTCGACGGTATTGTGGGATGAAGCGGCCCGGACCGACCTTACACGTACTCTTACGTGAGACAGGTTCCACCGACTGACATGCACTTGGTGCATAAGGTGGCTAGCGGGTGCCAGTCTCTCCCACTTTAGTCGGAACGGATTCGATGAAAAGGGTCCTTATGAAGGGTAAATAGCAATTAGCATATCACGTTGTGGTTTTGCGTAGGTAAGAAACGTTCTTGCTAGAAACCCATAGCAGCCACGTAAAACATGCAACAACAATTAGAGGACGTCTAAATTGTTTTTGTAGGGTATGCTATGTGATGTGATATGGCCAAGAAGAATGTGATGAATGATATGTGATGTATGAGATTGATCATATTCTTGTAATAGGAATCACGACTTGCATGTCGATGAGTATGACAACCGGCAGGAGCCATAGGAGTTGTCTTAATTTATTGTATGACCTGCGTGTCATTGAACAACGCCATGTAATTACTTTACTTTATTGCTAACCGGTAGCCATAGTAGTAGAAGTAATAAGTTGGCGAGACAACTTCATGGAGACACGATGATGGAGATCATGATGATGGAGATCATGGTGTCATGCCGGTGACGATGATGATCATGGAGCCCCGAAGATGGAGATCAAAAGGAGCAAAATGATATTGGCCATATCATGTCACTATTTGATTGCATGTGATGTTTATCATGTTTATGCATCTTGTTTACTTAGAACGACGGTAGTAAAAAGATGATCCCTTACAAAATTTCATGAAGTGTTCTCCCCTAACTGTGCACCGTTGCTAAAGTTCATCGCTTCTAAGCACCACGTGATGATCGGGTGTGATGGATTCTTATTTTCACATACAACGGGTGTAAGACAGATTTACACACGCGAAACACTTAGGGTTAACTTGACGAGCCTAGCATGTACAGACATGGCCTCGGAACACAGAGACCGAAAGGTCAAGCATGAGTCGTATAGTAGATACGATCAACATGAAGATGTTCACCGATGATGACTAGTCCGTCTCACGTGATGATCGGACACGGCCTAGTTGACTCGGATCATGTAATCACTTAGATGACCAGAGGGATGTCTATCTCAGTGGGAGTTCATAAGATGAACTTAATTATCCTGAACATAGTCAAAAGATCTTTGCAAATTATGTCGTAAGCGCACGCTTTAGTTCCACTGTTTAGATATGTTCCTAGAGAAAATATAGTTGAAAGTTGACAGTAGCGATTATGCGGATAGTAGAAAGCTTATGTCCTTAATGCACCGCTCAGTGTGCTGAACCCCAAACATCGTTTGTGGATGTGGCGAACATCGGACATACATGTTTTGATAACTACGTGATAGTTCAGTTAAACGGTTTAGAGTTGAGGCACCAAAGACGTTTTCGAAACGTCGCGGAACATATGAGATGTTTCGAGGGCTGAAATTGAGATTTCGGGCTCATGCCCACGTCAAGAGGTATGAGACCTCCGACGATTTTCTTAGCCTACAAACTAAGGGAGAAAAGCTCAATCGTTGAGCTTGTGCTCAGATTGTCTGAGTGCAACAATCACTTGAATCGAGTGGGAGTTGATCTTCCAGATGAGATAGTGATGTTTCTCCAAAGTCATTACCACCAAGCTGCTAGAGCTTCATGGTGAGCTATAACATATCAGGGATAGATATGATGATCCTTGAGGTATTCGCGATGTTTGACACCGCGAAAGTAGAAATCAAGAAGGAGCATCAATTGTTGATGGTTGGTGAAACCACTAGTTTCAAGAAGGGCAAGGGCAAGAAGGGATACTTCATGAAATGGCAAATCAGCTGCTGCTCTAGTGAAGAAACCCAAGGTTGAACCCAAACCCAAGACTAAGTGCTTCTGTAATAAGGGGAACAACCACTGGAGCAAGATTACCCTAGATACTTGGTAGATGAGAAGGCTGGCAAGGTCGATAGAAGTATATTGGATATACATTATGTTAATGTGTACTTTACTAGTACTCCTAGTAGCACCAGGGTATTAGATACCGGTTCGGTTGCTAAGTGTTAGTAACTTGAAATAAAAGCTACGAAATAAACGGAGACTAGCTAAAGGTGAGCTGACGATATATGTTGGAAGTGTTTCCAAGGTTGATGTGATCAAGCATCGCATGCTCCCTCTACCATCGAGATTTGGTGTTTGCGTTGAGCATAGACATGATTGTATTATGTCTATCGCAATACGGTTATTCATTTAAGGAGAATAATGGTTACTCTATTTATTTGAATAATACCTTCAATGGTCTTGCACCTAAAGGAATGGTTTATTGAATCTCGATCGTAGTGATACACATTTTCATGCCAAAAGATAAAAGATAGTAATGATAGTACCACTTACTTGTGGCACTGCCATGCAAGTCATATTGGTGTAAAACGCATGAAGAAGCTCCATGTTGATGGATCTTTGGACTCACTCGTTTTTGAAAAGTTTGAGACATGCAAACCACGTCTATTGGTGTATACGCATCAAGAAACTCCATGCAGATGGATCGTTTGGACTCACTTGATTTTGAATCACTTGAGATATGCAAATCATACCACATGGGCAAGATGACTGAGAAGCCTCGTTTTTAGTAAGATGGAACAAGATAGCAACTTGTCAGAAGTAACACATTTTGATGTGTGCAGTCCAATGAGTGCTGAGGCATGCAGTGAATATCGTTATGTTCTTACTTCACAGATGATTCGAGTAGATGTTGAGTATATTTACTTGATGAAACACAAGTCTGAATTATTGAATGGTTCAAGTAATTTCAGAGTGAAGTTGAAGATCATCATGACAAGAGGATGAAATGTCTATGATATGATCATAGAGATGAATATCTGAGTTACAAGCTTTGGCACGCAATTAAGACATTGTGGAAATTGTTTCACAATTAATACTGCCTGGAACACCATAGTTTGATGGTGTGTCCGAACATCATAGTTGCACCCTATTGGATATGGTGCGTACCATGATGTCTCTTATCGAATTACCACTATCGTTCATGGGTTAGGCATTAGAGACAACCAGACTCACTTTAATAGGGCACCGCGTAATTCCGTTGAGATGACACCCTATGAACTATGGTTTAGAGAAACCTAAGCTGTCATTTCTTAAAGGTTTGGGGCTACGAAGCTTATGTGAAAAAGTTTCAAGTTGATAAGCTCGAACCCAAAGCGGATAAAATGCATCTTCATAGGACACCCAAAACAGTTGGGTATACCTCCTAATTCAGATCCGAAAGCAATAGGGATTGTTTCTTGAATCGGGTCCTTTCTCGAGGAAATGTTTGTCTCGAAAAGTTGAGTGGGAGGATGGTGGAGACTTGATATGGTTATTGAACCGTCACTACAACTAGTGTGTAGCAGGGCGCAGGAAGTTGTTCCTGTGGCACCTACACCAATTGAAGTAGAAGCTTATGATAGTGATCATGAAACTTCGGATCAAGTCACTACCGTACCTCGTAGGGTGAGAAGGATGCGTACTACTTCAGAGTGGTACAGTAATCCTGTCTTGAAGGTCATGTTGCTAGACAACAATGAACCTACGAGCTATGGAGAAGTGATGGTGGGCCCAAATTCCGACAAATGGTTAGAAGCCATGAAATCCGAGATAGGATCCATGTATCAGAACAAAGCATGGACTTCGGTGGACTTGCCCAATGATCGGCAAGCCATTGAGATAAATGGATCTTTAAGAAGAAGACGGACGTGGACGGTGATGTCACCGTCTATGAAGCTCGACTTGTGGCGAAGAATTTTTCACAAGTTCAAGGAGTTGACTACGATGAGATTTTCTCATCCGTAGCGATGCTTAAGTCCGCCGGAATCATGTTAGCGTTAGCTGCATTTATGAAATCTGGCAGATGGATGTCAAAACGAGTTTCCTTACCAGTCTTCGTAAGGAAAGGTTGTATGTGATACAATCCGAAAGTTTTTGTCGATCCTAAGGATGCTAAAAGGTATGCTGGCTCCAGCGATCCTTCTAAGGACTGGAGTAAGCATCTTGGAGTTGGAATGTACGTTTTGATGAGATGATCAAAGATTTTGGGTTTATACAAAAGTTTATGAGAAACTTGTATTTCCAAAGAAGTGAGTGGGAGCACTATAGAATTTCTGATGAGTATATGTTATTGACATACTGTTGATCAGAAATGATGTAGAATTTCTGGAAAGCATATAGGGTTATTTGAAAAGTGTTTTTCAATGGAAAACCTGAATTAGGCTACTTGAATAATAAGCATCAAGATCTATAAGATAGATCAAAATGCTTAATAGTACTTTCAAATGAGCACGTACCTTGACATGATCTTGAAGGAGTTCAAGATGGATCAGTCAAAGAAGGATTTCTTGCCTGAGATGTAAGGTATGAAGTTAAGACTTAAAAGCTCGACCACGGCAGAATAGAGAGAAAGGACGAAGGTCGTCCCCTATACTTCAGACATAGGCTCTATAGTATGCTATGCTGTGTACCGCACCGGAAGTGTGCCGTGCCATGAGTCAGTCAAGGGGTACAAGAATGATCCAGGAATGGATCATTGGACAGCGGTCAAAATTGTCCTTGGAGTAAATAAGGACATGTTTCTCGATTATGGAGGTGATAAAGAGTTCGGCGTAAAGGGTTACGTCGATGCAATCTTTAACACCTATCCGAATGACTCTGAGTAGCAAACCGGATACGTATAGTGGAGCAACCATTTTGAATAGCTCCAAGTGGAGCGTGGAAGCAGCGTTTACAATATGACCTAGAGATTTGCGAAGTACATACGGATCTGAATGTTGCAGACCCGTTGACTAAAACCTCTCTCACAAGCAAAACATGATCAAAACCCCAGAACTCATTGAGTCTTAATCACATGATGATGTGAACTAGTTTAATGACACTAGTAAACTCTTTGGATGTTGGTCACATGGTGATGTGACTTGTGAATGTTAATCACATGGCGATGTGAACTAGATTATTGACTCTAGTGCAAGTGGGAGACTGTTGGAAATATGCCCTAGAGGCAATAATAAAAGTATTATTATATTTCCTTGTTCATGATAATTGTCTTTTTATTCATGCTATAACTGTATTATCCGGAAATCATAATACACGTGTGAATACATAGACCACAATATGTCCCTAGTGAGCCTCTAGTTGACTAGCTCGTTGTGATCAACAGATAGTCATGGTTTCCTGGCTATGGACACTGGATGTCGTTGATAACGGGATCACATCATTAGGAGAATGATGTGATGGACAAGACCCAATCCTAAGCATAGCACAAAGATTGTGTAGTTCGTTTGCTAGAGCTTTTCCAATGTCAAGTATCTCTTCCTTAGACCATGAGACCGTGTAACTCCCGGATACCGTAGGAGTGCTTTGGGTGTATCAAACGTCACAACGTAACTGGGTGACTATAAAGGTGCACTACAGGTATCTCCGAAAGTGTCTGTTGGGTTGACACGGATCGAGACTGGGATTTGTCACTCCGTGTAAACGGAGAGGTATCTCTGGGCCCACTCGGTAGGACATCATCATAATGTGCACAATGTGACCAAGGGGTTGATCACGGGATGATGTGTTGCGGAACGAGTAAAGAGACTTGCCAGTAACGAGATTGAACAAGGTATCGGTATACCGACGATCGAATCTCGGGCAAGTACAATACCGTTAGACAAAGGGAATTGTATACGGGATCGACTGAGTCCTTGACATCGTGGTTCATCCGATGAGATCATTGTGGAACATGTGGGAGCCAACATGGGTATCCAGATCCCGCTGTTGGTTATTGACCGGAGAATGTCTCGGTCATGTCTACATGTCTCCCGAACCCGTAGGGTCTACGCACTTAAGGTTCGATGATGCTAGGGTTATAAAGGAAGTTTGTATGTGGTTACTGAATGTTGTTCGGAGTCCCGGATGAGATCTCGGACGTCACGAGGAGTTTCGGAATGGTCCGAAGGTAAAGATTTATATATTGGAAGTCCTGTTTTGGTCACCGGAAAAGTTTCGGGTTTTTCCGGTAACGTACCGGGACCACCGGGAGGGTCCCGGGCGTCCACCAAGTGGGGCCACCAACCTTGAAGGGTTGCATGGGCTATGTGTGGGAGGGGACCAGCCCCAGGTGGGCTGGTGCGCCCCCCCACAGGGCCCAAGGCGCAGGAAGTGGGGAAAGGGGGCAAACCCTAGGGCAGATGGGCCCTAAGGCCCACCCTGGGTGCGCCTCCCCCCTCTCCCCTTCTGGCCGCCACCCAGATGGGATCTGGGGGCTGCCGCCACCCCTGGGGAGGGAACCCTAGAGGGGGCGCAGCCCCCTCCCCTCCCCCTATAAATACTTGAGGTCTGGGGGCTGCCCAATACACGAGAATCTCTCCCTCTTGGTGCAGCCCTACCTCTCTTACTCCTCCTCTCCCGTGGTGCTTGGCGAAGCCCTGCAGGATAGCCACGCTCCTCCATCACCACCACGCCATTGTGCTGCTGCTGGACGGAGTCTTCCTCAACCTCTCCCTCTCTCCTTGCTGGATCAAGGCATGGGAGACGTCACCGGGCTGCACGTGTGTTGAACGCAGAGGTGCCGTCTGTTCGGCACTAGGATCTCTGGTGATTTGGATCACGACGAGTACGACTCCTTCAACCCCGTTCTCTTGAATGCTTCCGCTTAGCGATCTACAAGGGTATGTAGATGCACTCTCCTTCCCCTTGTTGCTGGTTTCTCCATAGATAGATCTTGGTGACACGTAGGAAAATTTTTAATTTCTGCTATGTTCCCCAACACTTTCCAGGCGCGCGTGGCGAGAGGCTGTGCAGCCAACGGTGCGAGGTGGCAAGCGACGCTGACAAGATTGCCATCGTGGCAAGCAGTGGCGCCCCTGACGGTCCCTTTTTTGCACTGTTTGGGCGACACAGACGGGCATTTAATGCCTTTGTCCCCTGCCGTCAGGGTTAGGTATGATACGCTGTTCAGGTAGTTGTACCAACCGCAACTCCTTTTCCATTTTTGCCCTTGCCTACGTTGCCACCTGTCGGTGACCCCTTGAGCATATAAAAGGAGGCCCATGCGCAACGTAGAGGGGGGTTCGAAACCAGAAAACACTCACGCTCGGTCTCGTTAGCAGCTAGAGTGTACTGTAGCATTCAGCGCTCCCGAGCAAGAACACTATACAAACCACAAAGCAGCAGTAGGAGTATTATCTCTCCGGAGAGCTCCGAAGCTGGGTAAATCGCTCGTCTGCTTCGCCTCGATCTGCTCTTCGTGCGATCTCCGCCCCCCGCCGAACCGAAAGGGGCCCGGTGTGACGCCCGGATGATTAGCTACAGTTATCCCACATTAATGATGCCATGTCACCACGGTCACTGTTGTTAACCTCGCGATGATTCGAAACCGTTTCAAAATTCAAATTCAAATTAATGTCAACAATAAAAGTTTTTGAAAGTTAAAACAAAAATGTTCGGGAGGTGCCATAATTTGCATATGTAAGTATGGTGCAATAAACACATTTTTATAAAATGCCTAGATATTTTATAGTGGATGGAAACAACAAAATAATTAAATAAAAAGAAAAGCAGAACCTAACTAAAACAAAAAAACAAAAGCCTGCCGCCCCCCCCCCCACTAGGCGTCGGCCCAGCTGGCCATCGGGCCAACCAGGCCGGCCCACCCGCGCCTACTAACCCCCACCCTGGTCAAACCCTATCCCACCGACACCCCCACTCCCCCACTCACTCGCCTCTTCCTCTCCCCCGTCTCCTCTCGATCCCATCTGGATCGGGGAGGGGCCCGACCCCGACGCCGCCATCGCACCTACGCCCCATCGCCATCCCCTGCCGCGCCGGAGCCCCACCACCACTGCCGCGCCCGCGCCGGGGAATCCCCCGCCTATCGGCGTCCTCGCGCCATCGCCGCGCAGAAGCTCCTCCCTCGCCGCCTGAAGGCCTCGCCGTCGTCGGATCTCCCCACCGGACCTCCTCATCTCCTTATCGCCGGTCTACCCCAGGCCTCGCTGCCTCTTCCCTGCAACGTTGGTGAGGCCCCCGGCCTTCGCCTTCCCTACTTCCTCGCCCCCCTTTCCTCTCTATCACCGCGGCCACCGCGCCCTCGATGGGGTCCGGCCACGCCCGCGGTCACTGCGCCCCGCTGTGCCCCCTGCTCCTAGCTGCTGCAACTGCTTCTGCTGTTGCCCTGTTGGACCTCGTCCCCTCGCCACTGCTCGTCGGAGCCGCCGCGCCGCGCCGTGCCAACCCGGCTCCCGCGCTGTCCCCTTCACCGCGCCCGACCCTCACACCACAGCCCCGCCTCTGCGTTCGCCGGCGTCGCGCCGCGCGCCCGCCCCTTCTCTCGCTGACTGCAACCCCCGCTCGGGTGCCCATCCGGGCTCGCCCATTAACCCGTTAGCCCACACCCGCTATGGCCCCCTAGCCTATGACATGTGGGGCCGTCCCCTAGAACATTAAAAAAAGAAATAAATAAATAATAATTATAGTTAAAATATTAATTAATTAATTAAAGAATCAATTAACTTAATTAATCTTGTTTAGATTAATCTAATCACTTAGGTTAGTTAATTAATCTGTTAGGTTAGTTAACAGTCAATGACAGCTGGGACCCACACCTTAGTTTGACCCAGTCAATGCCCTGTTGACTGCTAACATCATGATGACATCATCAAACACTGTTTTGGATAATGTTGGATTTAAATAAATAATTAAAATCAGAAAAATGAATAAAATCTTTAGAAAATCATATCTTTTAATCCGTAGCTCGGATTAAAATATTTTCAACATGAAAGTTGCTCAGAACGACGAGACGATTCCGGATACGCAACCCGTTCGTCTGCCACACCCCCCTAACATATCGAACTCGCAACTTTCCCCCTCCGGCTCCTTTGCCCGAAAACGCGAAACGCCGGGGATACTTTCCCGGATGTTTCCCCCCTTCACCGGTATCACCTCATACCGCGATAGAACACGTCTAGCTCTGCTTGTTGTCCTGTTATGCACTTGCTTGCTATGTATTTACTGTTTCTCCCTCTATTCTCTCCAGTAGACCCCGTGACGATGTTGATGCCCCTGTGGTCGACTACGTCACCGACGACCCCTCCTTCTTGTCTGAGCAACCAGGCAAGCCCCCCCTTGATCACCAGATATCGCCTATTCTCCTCTATACTGCTTGCATTAGAGTAGTGTAGCATGTTACTGCTTTCCGTTGATCCTATTCTGATGCATAGCCTGACATTGTTGCTACATCTGTTGATACCTTACCTGCAATCCTAAATGCTTAGTATAGGATGCTAGTTTATCATCATTGGCCCTACACTCTTGTCAGACTGCCTTGCTATACTATTGGGCCGTGATCACTCGGGAGGTGATCACGGGTATATACTATACATATATACATACTACAGATGGTGACTAAAGTCGGGTCTGCTCGA
This sequence comes from Triticum aestivum, assembly GCF_018294505.1. Taxonomy (NCBI): domain Eukaryota; kingdom Viridiplantae; phylum Streptophyta; class Magnoliopsida; order Poales; family Poaceae; genus Triticum; species Triticum aestivum. The sequence goes on from NC_057810.1 coordinate 47,638,713, forward strand.
AGAGTACCCGCGAGTGATTCACGGATTGGGGGCTGAAAGGACCTTTGTCCCGACGGCCCTTTGTGTGGATCTTTGTGGCGGAGCGACAGGGCAGGTTGAGACCACCTAGGCGAGAGGTGGGCCTGGCCCTGGTCGGCGTCCGCGGTTGCTTCATAATAACACGCTTAACGAGATCTTGGTATTTGATCTAAGTCTGGCCATTTGGTCTATACGCACTAACCATCTACGCGGGAGTAGTTATGGGTATCCCGGCGTCGTGGTATCAGCCGAAGCCTTCGTGACGTCAGCAACTAAGCGGCGCGCGCCGGATTGGACTGGAACGCCACTAGGCTAGGTCTGCTTCCGGCCGCCCACGCAACGTGCAGGTGTGCTCAGGGCGATGGGCCCAGACCCCTGCGCGCTTAGGTTTAGACAGGCGTGCTGACCTCTCTGTTGTGCCTAGGTGGGGCTGCGACGTGTTGATCTTCCGAGGCCGGGCATGACCCAGGAAAGTGTGTCCGGCCAAATGGGATCGAGCGTGTTGGGTTATGTGGTGCACCCCTGCAGGGAAGTTTATCTATTCGAATAGCCGTGTCCCTCGGTAAAAGGATGACCCGGAGTTGTACCTTGACCTTATGACAACTAGAACCGGATACTTAATAAAATACACCCAGACAAGTTCCACAGACAACCCGGTGATCGCTTTTCCACAGGGCGACGAGGGGAGGATCGCCGGGTAGGATTATGCTATGCGATGCTACTGGAGATGCTACTTGGAGATGCTACTTGGAGATGCTACTTGGCGATGCTACTTGGAGGACTTCAATCTACTCTCTTCTACATGCTGCAAGACGGAGGCTGCCAGAAGCGTAGTCTTCGACAGGATTAGCTATCCCCCTCTTATTCTGGCATTCTGTAGTTCAGTCCACTGATATGGCCCTTTACACATATACCCATGCATATGTAGTGTAGCTCCTTGCTTGCGAGTACTTTGGATGAGTACTCACGGTTGCTTTCTCCCCCCTTTTCCCCCTTTCCTTTCTTTCTGGTTGTCGCAACCAGATGCTGGAGCCCAGGAGCCAGACGCTACCGTTGACGATGACTACTACACTGGAGGTGCCTACTACTACGTGCAGCCCGCTGACGACGACCAGGAGTAGTTTTGGAGGATCCCAGGCAGGAGGCCTGCGCCTCTTTCGATCTGTATCCTAGTTTGTGCTAGCCTTCTTAAGGCAAACTTGTTTAACTTATGTCTGTACTCAGATATTGTTGCTTCCGCTGACTCGTCTATGATCGAGCACTTGTATTCGAGCCCTCGAGGCCCCTGGCTTGTATTATGATGCTTGTATGACTTATTTATGTTTTTAGAGTTGTGTTGTGATATCTTCCCGTGAGTCCCTGATCTTGATCGTACACGTTTGTGTGCATGATTAGTGTACGATTGAATCGGGGGCGTCACAAGTTGGTATCAGAGCCGATTGCCTGTAGGAATCCCCCTTCCACACTCCTTGGCCGAAGTCGAGTCTAGACATTGCAAAACTTTTACTAACATGGCTGTGCGGCCCATGGGCCCACGTCGCCATTGGGTGGTATTAGGATCTTTTACTCCCCGACCTTTACTCTGGGACTCTGATCTCTCTTCTATTCGGGTTAAATGAATTTTGCTAAATCTAACATTAGGATCTCGTTATCACTTTCACCCGGAGAGCCCCTTATTACTAAGGATCGTCTGCTGCACATGAAGACCCTGAAGATACTCACCGCGGTTAACCCGAGAACTTCTATTCATCGCGTTTGCAATTCCCCTTCCATCGTCAACCCTTATGGATAACTACTTGCAGTTGTTATTCTTACATTCATCCCCAGTTAGTCTTGTTATTACAAGATACCCCGAAATACTCGTCATTGTTTCGATAATCCTTTGAGCTTATTGCCTTGCTGTTCTTTGTCACCTGAATACCCCTACGGATAATTCTCGCACTTATCGAGTATCCGCTTATCCCCAGTTGTTCATATGCTTTTCAAATTACTTGGAAATACTACCCGATCTTCCGAGTATCCTCTTCAAACTATTGCTCGGCAAATACTTGTCGGCTTGCAATATGGATGCTTTCCATATGTGTAGCAATATTCATTAGTATCCTTTGACACGATCATTTTGATCCTATCGATTCAACATGTGTGTGAAAGCACGCAATCATCAGTTGATCCTTTTAAATTATCTTTCCGGCTCAGACATCATTTTTGAACATGAGCTGGTTCTCGACCAAACTATTTGTCGTCAATTGTGCCTCTGGTCTATCCAACTTATCCATCCTTGATCAGAGTGTCTGCTTCTGATCCCTTGTTTTGGAAATCATAATTCCTTTGTTATATAAGCATCGAATTGTTCAGATGTTCTATAATATGATGCCCGTGCATTGTTCTTCCTCTGGTTGAGTATCGATACTCACATCAGCTCCGTTGTGGATCACCCCATCCATTGTTTAACTTATGTCTGTACTCAGATATTGTTGCTTCCGCTGACTCGTCTATGATCGAGCACTTGTATTCGAGCCCTCGAGGCCCCTGGCTTGTATTATGATGCTTGTATGACTTATTTATGTTTTTAGAGTTGTGTTGTGATATCTTCCCGTGAGTCCCTGATCTTGATCGTACACGTTTGCGTGCATGATTAGTGTACGATTGAATCGGGGGCGTCACACCCGGTCCGCCGGCCTCATAGGTGTTCATTCCCACGACACCAAGGCAACAAATTATAGGTAATGTAGGACAAAATTACCCTAAAAAATTGTTGGTTAGTAGCAAGTAGATCAGTTAGGCTAGGAAATGAAAAGATACACGCAATCAGGGAATAGATACTTTTCTTCTTTTTCTAAAAATAGAGATACAGGCAATCAGGAGAGATATTTTCCTTTTTTGGAGGGCTAAAAAAGGTATTATGAGGAACTAGAAGAAATGCACCTTACATTGTGAAATTTTATCAAAAAACAAATACACCTTATATAAAGGAATGGAGGAAGTATTTAATAACGCCTACGGAGGAGATGAGCGGATAGGTCGGTACCTCGGCAAAGTAGTCTTTCATGAGCAAATTGTGGCCGAGAGCTCGGTTGCCCAGAATGCAAAGGCGGCCTACCGCCGATCCACAACGTTTCTTCTTCTTGCCTGCTTCAAATTTATTGACGAGATACAATAAGAGGAGGTGCTCGGCATCATCGTCAAAAAGCAAGGCCTCTATGTCGAAGTCATCCGACTCCGATGGTGAGGACGAACTCCAAAGATCCATCTACGGAAATAAATTTGTGTCACATCTAATGGAAATATTCTCGTATTTCAAAAAAATGTCTGTGAAATTTTACAAAATTTTATGTACAAATGTAAAAAAATGTTTGTGTAGGTTAAGAAAAATATTTATTTCGATTTAAAATTCACTTGACATTTTTAAAACATATTCACGTATTTCTAAAAAATGTCCATGAAAAAATAAAAATGTTTAAACAATGTGAAAAACTTTTCACGTAGTTTATTAAAAAATTTAGTGTCATCTTAAAAATGTACAACGTGTATTTGAAAACAATGTTACCATGAATTCAAAAAGTGTTTAAAACATGTATTTAGAAAAAATATAATGTATATTTGAAAAAATGCCTAATCTGTACCAGAAAGATTTTTAACGTATGCTCTAAAAATGTATATTTTGTACTGAAAACAAGTAGGCATGTTTACAAAAGAAAGAAAACCGATAAAAAAATCTGAAAAAGAAACAAAAACAAACCAAAAAACAAAAAAGAAACCAAAAGTGAAAATGTGAAGAAACAGGAAAAGAAAAGATAAACGAAGAAACCCGCTGGAACGAACTTAGCGACAGCTACAAGTAGCAGCGAGAAGCTAACTTAATGGGCCAATCCTCTCCCGGAACACATTCACCTCCTGCCGTGACGGCGCCGTGCCACTGAATATCACCGTTATACGGACGCGTCACTGTTTTGTACTGTTTGAAGCTACGTATATTTCTCAGTTTTGTACGCCCATACTTAATGCACGCACGGCGGCTTTGCTGCTCCGTTGGTCCACGTACCGGGAGCAAGCGAGCTCGTCTGCTCAATCGCCACTCTCGGAAGAAACATTTTTTTATCACCCTTTGTAATATTGTAAGTGTTTACCCCTTGTATTAATGAAAATTACCGTTATGGTCCTGGCATAAAAAAATATGATGCAAGTAACTATACTATTATGCAACACGCGTGAAAATTATTGACTACGTAAAAGAAACTCTCAATTTGCAAGAGTGCAAGTTCACACCACATACCAATAGTATATACCAAATAGGAACAAATTAAACCAATCTAATTGGCATAGGTGAATTTTATTAGGTTGTTACTCTCTCACCGATGGATGCCTTCCATGACCAGATATACATGTTTAATTTCATGTGCAACTTTTTATTTTTATTTTTATTTTTGCGAGAAAACTTTCAATCTATTCATCTTCGATCATGACATACAACAAACACCAGAAATATTAAAAATTACATCCAGGTTCGTAGACCACCTAACGACGACTACAAGCACTGAAGCGGGCCGAAGGCACGCCACAATCATCGCCCCTCCCTCGGCGGAGCTGGGCAAAACTTGTTGTAGTAGACAGTCAGAAAGTCGTTGTGCTAAGACCCCATAGAACCAGCGCAGTAGAACAGCAACCACCGCCGATGAAGAGTAACGTAGATCGGAAGGACCCAACCTGAAGAAACGAAAACGTAGACGAACTACGACCAAATCCGAGCAAATCCACCAAGCACAGATCCGCCGGAGACACACCTCCACATGCCCACCGACGATGCTCGACACACCACTAGAACAGGGGCTAGGCAGGGAAGAACTTGTTCCATATTCAGGGAGCCGCCGCCGTCTCGTCTTCCTGAGCAGGACACAAACCCTGACAAAATTTGAAGAAACATCTAAAAACAGAGCCCTCCCACCGGCAAGGGCCAGGATCCACCGCGCCGCCATGGCCCTAAGGCCACATGAGACGAGGAGGATCGGTGGGAGGCAAATGAACTCTAAGCTTTTCTTAGGTTGTTAGTCTCTCACCGATGGATGCCTTCCATGACCAGATATACATGTTTAATTTCATGTGCAACTTTTTATTCGAAAAACCACAAGTAGCTTTTGTGTACACAAATCAAACAAAGCACATTCTAGACCAACACAAAAAATAATAAATCACAAGCATGCAAAACTAGAATCTCCTAAAAAAAATTGTGATCTTTGATGTTTACAATAACAATGATATTTTAAATACTAGTATAAAGCATGCACTTGTTGCCAACTAGTTTCCGAGCCAATCATAAAAGATTCTTTTTCATACTCTAAAAGTTCCTATGAATATGCTTGCATAATAATACAGAAGAAACCACTATTAAGATATTTATTAATGTATACATTAGAAATCTCTACCATGCCATTTAATAATATTAAAATCTACATGAACACATACATGCGAGTATATAATGTGTGTGTGTTTGGGGTGGGGGGGGGATGTATGAGTTCAGTATATAAGTTATGTATTTTTGAAAGTTAACATAAAAATATTTGTTACATTATACACACAAAATTTAGCAGAGTAAACTTTGTTGCGATATACATTACCATTGTATAAGAAAAGAATGATATAACTATTATTTAGCAGCATTGTTACATGTTTACTATTGTAGCTAAACAATATTATAAAATTATAACCATTAAGAGTATAGATGACACTATTAGTTTAACCACGTATAAATGTTTAGTATAAAATTATTTAGTTCTTTGACACAATGGCTTCCTACTCTTCTCCACCACCACCGCCTCCTCCTCCCTGTTCCTCCAATCCTCCTCCACTGGCGATGGTGGAGCCAGTCTCAAAGGCATCGACGGGAGAGACGGGGTGGTAGAATCTAAAGGGCGTGAAGCTTGGACATTTACTGGTGCACAATCTAGGCTAGTGACCGATGGCATGCCGGATATATCGGAAAAACCATCTGACAAACACTAGTGTCAGGCGTCTACTCTGGAAGTATGGATGGGCTCTATGCACTTTTGCGTGTCAATTTAAAGGAGGCTAAGGCAGCAACCCGCCATTAAAAAAACAAATCCGTGATGATACACATTTGTCATGTAGGTCACATTTTCTATGACTCATGTACATCCATGACAGTTTTATGACCGAATCAAGATATTCACATATGTGATGTCGGGGATGTGTTCAATGACAATATTTACTTTTTTATCATGCAAGTATGCACTTCCATGATGATAAATAATGCGTCATGGAAATGTTTTCGTTAAGGGTATCCGAAACGTGGTAGCCATTGTAACATGTCAATATTAAGCAATGGGGTCCAGGTTCTAAATCTGATATCTGTTAATAGGGTCGACCAATGATGATTTTTCACTTGTCGGCTTATGATTCGCCAAGTGGACCTCGGACACGAAGGTAACTACTCTTTGTATGTTGGTAACTACTATTTAACAATTCCAAAGCAAGGATGTCAAGCAAATATCTTGAAACTTAGTTTGTGCCTTCAAAGGATCAAATCGTAGATGGCTTTAAAAAAGTTTTACTAGCTTGCGGTCTAGAAAATTTAGGCACAATCTCACTCTTACCAAAGTGTTCTTGAGCTGGGCTGTTAAGTAGAATCTTCTCGAATACATGTATCTCGATTTTAGTTGAGATAAAACCTAACCGAACATATCATTACCTGTACCTTCTTGATCCTCATGCATTGTAACAAACTCAATTTTATACACATCACATGGGACTGTCGCATCTATGTAAACACACAACCGCGGCATGCTATGAGAGGTAGAAATGCTTACCAAATTCATAGCTACAGCCCGCGTCAAGGCCATCGAAGTTGTGTCTGAGAGGGGAGTGCATTGCCTGGTCTTCGAATCGGACCCGCTCCAATTGGTCAACGCTCTCACCTCCGGGGAATATGATATGTCCTCTCTAGGCGTGCTCTTGCAGGAATCCCGCAACCTTTGTTTTGGCGTGTTTGATGTGTTTGAATTTAGTTTTTTTGTGTGAAAACAACCCAGATTTATTAAGGCTATCCACTATGTAGGCTAAAATTGATGCAAAAATTTACTTTTAGAGTATTTGGCATCGATGGCCTCCATTGTCTGGCTGGTGCCAAAGAAAAAACTTCAGGCATGGGAGCACCTAGATATCACTACCCCGCAAAAAAGAAGGAAAAGAATAGATGTCATCCACAGCTACTTACTGCCTTACTGGTGCTATATATAATGTATACCTACCGTTCTTGTATACAGGACAGCAATGAATCAGGATGTATAAGAAGGTATAAGTCACGCAAGGGATAATATTTTTAGCGTAAAGCCTAGAGAATTTTCCCGGGCAATGCAGCATCAGATGCTAATCACATGTGGGCTATAGCCCTTTTTGTCTTTTATGAAATGCGCCCCTGTAAAAAGGGGGCGAAATTAATCATTAAAAAAAAGCAGAAACAACCAAAGCATCATTTGGTTTTACAGCTAAAAAGATTTGTTCTGTGCATGGAGATGGGGTGATGGCATACAACAATTCAACGTGTAATGTAAGTTACATGTGAATTCTCTTCAATGCGGGCATATGGAATTGTGTACGACCTGGTACACTAGCTGCAGCCTGCAAATGCCAAGCTTGTCAGGCTGTCGGAGTAATGGGCCACGGGTAGGCCGACTTGGGACCCAGGATCTTTCAAGACATCGGGGCAGGCCGCGCCCCTCTGGCCGAGTCCCAGCCGGCGACCTTCGGAGAGGCCGAGTCTCAGAGGGCGATCCCCCGAGAAGCCGAGTCCCTGACGATGACTTCAAAGTAAGCCGACTCCCGGCCTGCGACCTCCAGGAGTGCCGACTATGGGAGTCGGCCCGCGACGTTTCACGAAGACCGATGCAGGGCACGGCCCCGACGTGGCCGTCCCTTCCTGCCTACGAGGGGTGGGCATGGCTACAGTGAGCCGTATCGCCGGGAGATCTCCGGTGAGGCGCGGCACTGTTGCCATGCCTCCCCTGACCTCAGCCACAGTGCATGAAGCACTGTGCCCACGACGCCGGCTTGTACGGCCCAGAGATCGCAGGGCCACCCGTCAGTGGGTGAATCAGAGACGGCCAGAACGCCCGAAGACGGCCCTGAGGGAGTCGGCCTCCACGAAGTCGGCCGCCTCCCCGCCAGGGCCCCACCAACCATAAACCAGATTGGATGGGGAGTGGCGACAGTGATCGCCTGACAGATGGCGGCACTGTTGCCACGACCCCATGACCAAGCTTGCGTCATCCAGAGTGCTGCACAGTGTGCGGCCTGTCTGCGGGACCCACCAGTCGGCGGGCCCCAAAAGCCGGCAGGAAGGACGGCGGCATGAGAGACAGACGGCTGGGGGCCACGCCCAGTCAGATTACTATTGTACCCCCGGGGGGTAGGCCTATATAAACCCCCCGGGACACCCATGAAAAGGGTTCGGCCCTTGATAGAGTTAGACACATAAACAGGGGAGGAGAGAGCCAGCCTAGCTCCCTCCCGCCTCCCGATACAGCTCTAGGAGCACCCTTGTAACCATTTCGCCATAGTGACCATGCGGAGACCCCGCAGAGCAGCAGTAGGGGTGTTATCTCCCCGGAGAGCCCCGAAGCTGGGTAAGATTCGCCGGCGTGCATGTCTGCGCCTCATCCCGTTTCCAGGCACCGGCGACGTTCTACTCGCCCCCACCATGATAAGCCATCCTTTGGCATATGTCGCACCCAACCCCCGACATTTGGCGCCCACTGTGGGGCAAGGTGCACCGTCGTCCGGAGATCTGTTCTGGACGGGAACCCTTTTCCTCCCTGGCGAGCGCAGCCAGCCAGGCTCGCCAGATGGAGTCTGCATCGACACGCTGCGCGACGCTGAAGCCGCCTGTGCTGCGAGCGGCCTCACCGAACTTATCGGTGAGGTGCGCCTCTCCGACGAGCCTGCATCCGGCGCAGGCACGGGTGGCCCCGAGAACCTTCTCGCGGGCCTCCTCGACCAACTCCACGTCGCCGGCGAGCCTGCCGTAGACCTGGAGTCCGTAGGCTCCTCCGACCCGATGCTGGTCGACTCCGACGCCGTGTCGCTTGACATCTTCCCCACCAACGTGGTGGTCTACGACGAGCCGCTTCCATACGAGGAGAGTGGCGGAAGAGACGTCACGGAGGTGCTCGTCATCAGCCATGGCGAGCACTCCGGCGAAGAAATCGAGGACCCGCTAGCCGCGGCCCTGCAAGACCTGACCGCGCCCATTCCAGAGGATGCGGACGCCGAGACGCTGGAGGCACGCCGCCTTCAGATCGTCGAAGGCGCCAAGAAGCTGGCAAGCATGAGGCGCTTGTCAGAGGCATACCAGCGCGAGATGGATCGCGCCGTAGGCGGCTCGCCGGCTCCGACTGGGCCGAGCCGCCTAGGTGCGGTCTGACAGCATGGCGCAGCCATCGCCGACTTGCTCGGGGCAAAACGCCCCGTGTACGCCACCCCAGCGGAGAATATCTGCGCCGCCCAAGCGGCGACTGACAAGCTGAAAAACTTTGAGGGCGAAGAGCGCCATGTGATGACGGAGCGAGTCCAGTAGCTCCTTGATGCGGTTGCTGCGCAAAACGCGGCCGGCGGCCGCGCGGATGCGCTGCAGTAGCCAAACGACGACTTACCTCCCCGCCGAGATCAAGGCGCGACCTCCCGGATGCCGACTGGCAGAGTACGCGGAAGGAAAGAGAAGGAGCCGGCTGCTAGTCACAGCCGGACTCATATCACCATCGAGCGCGACCAAAACGGCCGCCCAAGAGCAGTAGAACGGCGGGACGATTATCTGCCTCCCCCGCCCCGAAGAGAGCGACGAGTTTCTCCGCCACCAGTTGAGCATCCGACTCTCGGAGGTCGCCTTGGCCGCCGAGAGGGAGTCGGAGAGAACGACGCCCGCCATCGGATCGACCGACTCCACCGATCCCTGGCGCTGGAAGAAGAAGATGAGTTGGGTCCGCCTTGCTTCGGGCCCCGCATCAGAGACGAGCCCTTCCCCAAAGGGTTCACGCTCCCCCGAGACACGCCCAAGTACACCGGCTCCGTGAAGCCGGAAGACTGGCTGATAGACTACTCCACAGCCGTCAACATAGCAAACGGCAACAAGCGGGTTGCCGTGAAGTATGTTCCTCTCATGCTCCAGGGCACGGCCCGGACGTGGCTGAACAGCCTGAAGCCCCGCAGCATCAATAGCTAGGTCGACTTCACCGAAGCCTTCATTCGCAACTTCACCAGCACGTACAAACGACCTCCCAAGCCGCGCCAACTCTCCCTGTGCGTGCAAGGCCCTGAAGAATCAACGCGCGACTACCTCACACGCTGGGGCGAACTTCGAAACTCCTGCGAGGGCGTGCACGAGGTGCAGGCTATCGAGTACTTCACCGCCGGGTGCCGAGAGGGCACCCTCCTCAAGCACAAGCTCCTCTGCAACGAGCTAGAAACCCTCGACGAACTGCTAGTCATAGCGGATAAGTACGCCACGGCCGACTCTTCTATGAAGACGGAGATTCAAGTCAATGCGGCTGGCAAAGTGACTCCCCAGGCTCCCAGAACTCCAGCCAGACACGCCAGTCGGCGACAGCAACAAAACGACAACAAGCGCAAGGCCCCGCAGCCGACTTCCAACAGTCGGCAGGTCGCTGCGGTAGAAGATCAGCAGCCGGAGGGGCAGCCTCCGGCTAAGCGGCAGAAAGGCGGCAAGTCCAATTGGTTGCCGGCTTTCTCCTATGAGCAGACTTTGGATGGTCCTTGCAAGTTCCACAGCGGCGCGAAGCCGTCGAACCACACCACCAGAAAATGCCACTGGCTCGCCAGAATCGCCAAGGGAGACGGCCTTACTCCTCCGCCGCCTCCGCCGCCGCCCCAGCAGCCGGCGGCTCGGCCAGTCGGCGCAGTACAAGACGAGTTCCCAAAAGAGCATGGAGCCTACGTAGTATTCACCAGTGTGGCAGATGACCGGCGCAGCAGGCGCCAACAGTAGCAAGAAGTAAATGCAATAGCAACGGACGCCCCAGAGTTCATGCATTGGTCCGAGAGGCCTATCAGTTGGAGTCGGGCGGATCACCTAGAGGTGATGCCGAGTCCAGGCTCCTACGCCCTAGTCCTAGGCGCGACCTTGGCCACTGATAGGCGGGCCGCCCGTTTTTCGCGGGTCCTGATAGACGGAGGCAGCAGCATAAACATCCTGTACAAAGACACCATGGAGAAGCTAGGAATCAGGCGAAGGCAGCTGCAGAGCAGCCGCACCGTGTTCCATGGAATTGTACCCGGCCTCTCCTGCTCACCAATCGGCAAGATCCTGATAGACGTCCTCTTTGGGGACAAAGATCACTTCCGCCGAGAGCCGGTCTGGTTCGAGGTGGTGGACTTGGAGAGCCCGTACCACGCTCTGCTTGGCCGGCCTGCCTTGGCCAAGTTCATGGTGGTTCCACACTACGCCTACCTCAAGATGAAGATGCCGAGTTCCAAGGGGATCCCGACCATTGCCGGCGACTACAAGAAATCATCCGCTTGCGCGGCCGAGAGCAGTCGGCTGGCCGAGTCCTTGGTGATCGCAGCCGAGAAACGGCTCCTTGACCGAGTCGTGGCGATGGCCGGAAAGCAACCAGAGATGTCGCCCGACCCCAAGGAGTCGGAGGTAGAAGGATCATTCAAGCCGGCCAAAGAAACCAAGAAGATACCCTTGGACCCAGAACATCCAGAGAGATACGCTATCGTAGGCACATGCCTCGACAGCAAATAGGAAGGCGAGCTCGTCAATTTCCTCCGTGAGAATCGGGACATCTTTGCATGGTCCCCCAAGGACATGCCGGGTGTACCGACGGAATTCGCCGAGCACAAGCTACACGTCAGGCCAGATATGAAGCCAGTTAGGCAGCCCTTGCGCCGCCTGTCAGAAGAGAAAAGAAGAGTTGTTGGAGAAGAGATAGCCCGGCTCCTGGCAGCCGGCTTCATCATGGAAGTGTTTTTTCCAGAGTGGCTAGCAAACCCGGTGTTGGTACTGAAGAAAAACAAGCAGTGGCGGATGTGCATCGATTACACAAGCCTCAATAAAGCCTGCCCGAAGGACCCGTTTGCTCTGCCAAGGATCGATCAAGTGATAGGCTCCACAGCCGGATGCGAGCTGTTGAGTTTCCTAGATGCATACTCAGGATACCACCAGATCAAGCAGAATCCAGCAGACAGGCTGAAGACCGCCTTCATCACGCCGTTCGAGGCCTTCTGTTACCTGACGATGACGTTCGGCTTAAGGAATGCCGGCGCCACCTTTCAGCGTTGCATGCAGAAGTGCCTCCTCAAGCAACTCGGCCGAAACGCCCACGTCTATGTGGATGATGTGGTGGTGAAGACGGAAAAGCGTGGGACACTGCTGGAAGACCTCAAAGAGACCTTTGAAAATCTGCGCCGATTCCGGATCAAGCTCAACCCCGAGAAGTGCGTTTTCGGAGTCCCAGCCGGCCAGCTCCTTGGCTTCCTGGTCTCCGAACGCGGCATAGAGTGCAACCCCGTGAAGATCAAGGCCATTGAGAGAATGGAGGTACCTAGCCGACTGTTGGATGTGCAGAAGTTCACCGGCTGCTTGGCGTCCATCAGCCGTTTTATCAGTCGGCTGGGCGAGAAAGCTCTACCCTTGTATCAACTGATGAAGAAGACCACCTTTTTTGAGTGGAACCACAAGGCAGATGAGGCATTTCTCCAACTGAAGAAGATGTTGACTACTCCCCCCGTGTTGGCGGCTCCAACTCCCAAAGAGCCCATGCTCTTGTACATCGCCGCCACCAGCCGAGTAGTCAGCACAGTCATCGTAGTCGAGCACAAGGAGGAAGGCAAGGCGCTCCCAGTCCAGAGACCGGTATATTACCTGAGCGAGGTACTGTCGACCTCCAAGCAAAACTACCCTCACTATCAAAAGATGTGTTACGGCATGCATTTTGCCGCCAAGAAGCTGAAGCCCTACTTTCAAGAGCATCCAATCACCATGGTTTGCACCGCTCCACTCGCCGAGATCATTGGAAGCCGAGACGCCTCCGGCCGAGTGGCCAAATGGGCTATAGATCTAGCCCCTTACACCATCTACTACCAGCCCCACACCGCCATCAAGTCGCAGGCGCTGGCCGACTTCCTCGTCGACTGGGCCGAGACCCAGTACCTGCCGCCAGCGCCCGACTCCACTCATTGGCGGATGCATTTCGACGGCTCCAAGATGCGCACCGGCCTTGGAGCCGGCGTCGTCCTCACCTCCCCTAAAGGCGACAAGCTCAAATACATGCTGCAAATCCACTTCACCGCCTCCAACAACGTCGCCGAATATGAAGCGCTCATCCATGGGCTCCGGCTTGCCAAAGAACTCGGCATTCGCCGGATCCTGTGCTATGGCGACTCCGACTTGGTGGTTCAGCAATCATCCGGCGACTGGGACGCCAAAGACGCAAACATGGCGAGCTACCGCTTCCTGGTGTAGCAACTCAGCGGATATTTCGAGGGGTGCGAATTCCTTCACGTGCCAAGAAATGACAACGATCAAGCAGATGCCTTGGCACGAGTCGGATCCACTCGCCAAGCGATACCTTCCGGCGTCGCCTTTCAGTGCCTCCTCAAGCCGTCTATCAAGCCTTCACCAGAATCAGACTCCATCTTCGTGCTGGCTCCGCCAGAAATAGTCGGATCCGACTCCAAGGCCCCAGCGGGCGACCTCAAGAAAGCTACAGTCGGAACCAGCCCAGGGACTGCGCCAGTCGGCCCGGGGACTTCAGAGCCCAGCTCGGGGACTGCGCCAGTCGGCCCGGGGACTTCAGAGCCCAGCCCGGGGACTGCGCCAGTCGGCCCGGGGACTTCAGAGCCCGGCCCGGGGACTACGCCAGTCGGCCCGGGAGCTGCCCCAGTCGGCCCAGAGATTCCGCCAATTCAGCAAACGGCCGCAGACTCCAACCCGCCGCCTCCCAGCCCAGCCGCCCTTGTCCAAGTCGCTGTGGTAGCAGTTGAAGAGATAGCAGCACCTTCATGGGCGCAGCCCATCCTCAAATTCCTAGTGAACAAAGAATTGCCAACAGATGAGATCCTGGCTCGGCAAGTGCAGCGCCGAGCGGCATCATACACCATAGTCAACAGAGAGCTTGTCAGGCGCAGTGTCACTGGTGTCTACCAGCGCTGCGCAGAGTCAGAGCAAGGCCAAGCGATTCTCAGAGACATCCATCAGGGCGAGTGCGGCCACCATGCTGCTTCAAGGGCACTCGTGGCCAAAGCCTTTCGGCACGGTTTCTTTTGGCCGACTGCCCTGGAAGAAGCTAAAGAACTAGTCCAGAAATGCAAGGGGTGCCAGATGTTCCGCTCCAAGCCCCTTCAGCCGGCTTCCACGCTGAAGACAATCCCCATTGCCTGGCCCTTCGCAGTTTGGGGCCTGGACATGGTAGGACCATTCAAGACGGCCCGAGGCGGCCTAACTCATCTGCTTGTCGCGGTGGACAAGTTCACCAAGTGGGTGGAAGCAAAGCCCATCAAAAAGTTGAACGGGCCAACTGCAGTAACCTTCATTGCCGACATCACGGTGCGGTACGGCATACCGCACAACATCATCACCGACAACGGCACAAACTTTGCCAAGGGCCCCTTGGCTCGTTTCTGCGTGACGCAGGGCATCCGAGTGGACTTAGCGTCCGTTGCCCATCCGCAGTCAAACGGCCAGGTGGAACGAACCAATGGCCTCATCCTGTCCGGCATCAAGCCTCGGTTGGTCGAACCACTCGAGCGTTCGGCCGGCTGTTGGGTCGAGGAGCTGCCTGCCGTCCTCTGGAGTCTGCGCACAACCCCAAACAAGTCAACCGGCTTCACACCTTTCTTCCTCGTCTACGGTGCCGAAGCCGTCATCCCGACGGATATAGAGTTCGACTCTCCGCGAGTGTCCATGTACACCGAGGAGGAAGCCGAAGAAGCACGTCAAGACAGCGTCGATCTGCTGGAAGAGGGCCGACTGTTGGCACTCAGTCGGTCCGGCATCTACCAGCAGAGTCTGCGCCGATACTACAACCGCAAGGTCAAGCCAAGATCGTTCCAAGAGGGCGACCTTGTGCTCCGGCTGATTCAGAGAACAGCCGTCCAGCACAAGTTGTCAGCGCCTTGGGAAGGTCCCTTCATCATCAGCAAGGTGCTAGGGAACGACGCCTACTATTTGAGATGCTCAGAAGCCTCGAGCGCGCAAGAGGGACGACTCCGGCAAAGAAACAGAGCGCCCATGGAACGCAAATCTTCTTCGAAGATTTTACAGTTGATGCAGTATGTATCGCACTACCCTCTTTGTATTAAAGTACTAAGACCTTAGGCCCCCCGGGGCGAGCTCGGGGACTGCCTTTTTGATTATCTGTATGATAAGAACTACGCTTCCGAATATGCTGCTCCTTTTTATCATACTGTCTGGCACCAGGTCCGACTAGTCGGCCCGGGGACTCGCCGTCTTGCGCTATGAAATGCTTCCTGCGGTCAGACAAGTAATGTGTGAAGGAAATATGCCCTAGAGGCAATAATAAAGTTATTATTTATTTCCTCATAATCATGATAAATGTTTATTATTCATGCTAGAATTGTATTTACCGGAAACATAATACATGTGTGAATACATAGACAAACAGAGTGTCACTAGTATGCCTCTACTTGACTAGCTCGTTAATCAAAGATGGTTATGTTTCCTAACCATGAACAATGAGTTGTTATTTGATTAACGAGGTCACATCATTAGTAGAATGATCTGATTGACATGACCCATTCCATTAGCTTAGCACCCGATCGTTTAGTATGTTGCTATTGCTTTCTTCATGACTTATACATGTTCCTATGACTATGAGATTATGCAACTCCCGTTTACCGGAGGAACACTTTGGGTACTACCAAACGTCACAACGTAACTGGGTGATTATAAAGGAGTACTACAGGTGTCTCCAATGGTCGATGTTGGGTTGGCGTATTTCGAGATTAGGATTTGTCACTCCGATTGTCGGAGAGGTATCTCTGGGCCCTCTCGGTAATACACATCACATAAGCCTTGCAAGCATTACAACTAATATGTTAGTTGTGAGATGATGTATTACGGAACGAGTAAAGAGACTTGCCGGTAACGAGATTGAACTAGGTATTGGATATCGACGATCGAATCTCGGGCAAGTAACATACCGATGACAAAGGGAACAACGTATGTTGTTATGCGGTCTGGCCGATAAAGATCTTCGTAGAATATGTAGGAGCCAATATGGGCATCCAGGTCCCGCTATTGGTTATTGACCAGAGACGTGTCTCGGTCATGTCTACATTGTTCTCGAACCCGTAGGGTCCGCACGCTTAAGGTTACGATGACAGTTATATTATGAGTTTATGCATTTTGATGTACCTAAGGTTGTTCGGAGTCCCGGATGTGATCACGGACATGACGAGGAGTCTCGAAATGGTCGAGACATAAAGATTGATATATTGGAAGCCTATGTTTGGACATCGGAAGTGTTCCGGGTGAAATCGGGATTTTACCGGGTTACCGGGAGGTTACCGGAACCCCCCGGGAACCATATGGGCCATCATGGGCCTTAGTGGAAAGGAGAAAGGGGCAGCCCAAGGGGGCTGCGCGCCTCCCCCCTTCCCCTAGTCCTATTAGGACTAGGAGAGGTGGCCGGCCACCCCTCTCCCTCTTTCCCCCTTGGGAATCCTAGTTGGAATAGGATTGGGGGGGGGGAGTCCTACTCCCGGTAGGAGTAGGACTCCTCCTGCGCCCTCCTCCCTGGCCGGCGCCCCTCTCCCCCCTTGGCTCCTTTATATCCTGAGGTAGAGGCACCCCAAAACACATAAGTTGACACAAGTTGATCCACGTGATCGATTCCTTAGCCGTGTGCGGTGCCCCCTGCCACCATATTCCTCGATAATACTGTAGCGGAGTTTAGGCGAAGCCCTGCTGCTGTAGTTCATCAAGATCGTCACCACGCCGTCGTGCTGACGAAACTCTTCCCCGACACTTTGCTGGATCGGAGTCCAGGGATCGTCATCGAGCTGAACGTGTGCTCGAACTCGGAGGTGCCGTAGTTTCGGTGCTTGATCGGTTGGATCGAGAAGACGTACGACTACTTCCTCTACGTCGTGTCATCGCTTCCGCAGTCGGTCTGCGTTGGGTACGTAGACAATACTCTCCCCTCATTGCTATGCATCACATGATCTTGCGTGTGCGTAGGAAATTTTTTGAAATTACTACGAAACCCAACAGTGGCATCAGAGCCTAGGTTATTGATGTTGATGTTATCTGCACGAGTAGAACACAAGTAAGTTGTGGACGATACAAGTCATACTGCCTACCAGCATGTCATATTTTGGTTCGGCGGTATTGTTGGACGAGACGACCCAGACCAACCTTACGCGTACGCTTACGCGAGACCGGTTCCCTCGACGTGCTTTGCACAGAGATGGCTTGCGGGCGACTGTCTCTCCAACTTTAGTTGAACCAAGTATGGCTACGCCCGGTGCTTGCGAAGGTTAAAACGGAGTCTATTTGACAAAATATCGTTGTGGTTTTGATGCGTAGGTGAGATTGGTTCTTACTTAAGCCCGTAGCAGCCACGTAAAAACATGCAACAACAAAGTAGAGGACGTCTAACTTGTTTTTGCAGGGCATGTTGTGATGTGATATGGTCAATGCATGATGCTGAATTTTATTGTATGAGATGATCATGTTTTGTAACCAAGTTATCGGCAACTGGCAGGAGCCATATGGTTGTCGCTTTATTGTATGCAATGCAATCGCGATGTAATGCTTTACTTTATTGCTAAACGGTAGTGATAGTCGTGAAAGCATAAGATTGGCGAGACGACAACGATGCTACGATGGAGATCAAGGTGTCGCGCCGGTGACGATGGTGATCATGACGGTGCTTCGGAGATGGAGATCACAAGCACGAGATGATGATGGCCATATCATATCACTTATATTGATTGCATGTGATGTTTATCTTTTTATGCATCTTATCTTGCTTTGATTGACGGTAGCATTATAAGATGATCTCTCACTAAATTATCAAGAAGTGTTCTCCCTGAGTATGCACCGTTGCCAAAGTTCGTCGTGCCCAGACACCACGTGATGATCAGGTGTGATAAGCTCTACGTCCATCGACAACGGGTGCAAGCCAGTTTTTGCACACGCAGAATACTCAGGTTAAACTTGACGAGCCTAGCATATGCAGATATGGCCTCGGAACACGGAGACCGAAAGGTCGAGCGTGAATCATATAGTAGATATGATCAACATAAACGATGTTCACCATTGAAAACTACTCCATCTCACGTGATGATCGGTCATGGTTTAGTTGATTTGGATCACGTAATCACTTAGAAGATTAGAGGGATGTCTATCTAAGTGGGAGTTCTTAAGTAATATGATTAATTGAACTTAAATTTATCATGAACTTAGTACCTGATAGTATCTTGCTTGTTTATGTTGATTGTAGATAGATGGCTCGTGCTGTTGTTCCGTTGAATTTTAATGCGTTCCTTGAGAAAGCAAAGTTGAAAGATGATGGTAGCAATTACACGGACTGGGTCCGTAACTTGAGGATTATCCTCATTGCTGCACAGAAGAATTACGTCCTGGAAGCACCGCTGGGTGCCAGGCCTGCTGCTGGAGCAACGCCAGATGTTATGAACATCTGGCAGAGCAAAGCTGATGACTACTCAATAGTTCAGTGTGCCATGCTTTACGGCTTAGAATCGGGACTTCAACGATGTTTTGAACGTCATGGAGCATATGAGATGTTCCAGGAGTTGAAGTTAATATTTCAAGCAAATGCCCGGATTGAGAGATATGAAGTCTCCAATAAGTTCTATAGCTGCAAGATGGAGGAGAACAATTCTGTCAGTGAGCATATACTCAAAATGTCTGGGTATAATAATCACTTGATTCAATTGGGAGTTAATCTTCCGGATGATTGCGTCATCGACAGAATTCTCCAATCATTGCCACCAAGCTACAAGAGCTTCGTGATGAACTATAATATGCAAGGGATGAACAAGACTATTCCCGAGCTCTTCGCAATGCTGAAAGCTGCGGAGGTAGAAATCAAGAAGGAGCATCAAGTGTTGATGGTTAACAAAACCACTAGTTTCAAGAAAAAGGGAAAAGGGAAGAAGAAGGGGAACTTCAAGAAGAACGGCAAGCAAGTTGCTGCTCAAGAGAAGAAACCCAAGTCTGGACCTAAGCCTGAAACTGAGTGCTTCTACTGCAAGCAGACTGGTCACTGGAAGCGGAACTGCCCCAAGTATTTGGCGGATAAGAAGGATGGCAAGGTGAACAAAGGTATATGTGATATACATGTTATTGATGTGTACCTTACTAGAGCTCGCAGTAGCACCTGGGTATTTGATACTGGTTCTGTTGCTAATATTTGCAACTCGAAATAGGGACTACAGAATAAGCGGGCACTAGCAAAGGACGAGGTGACGATGCGCGTGGGAAACGGTTCCAAAGTCGATGTGATCGCAGTCGGCACGCTACCTCTACATCTACCTTCGGGATTAATATTAGACCTAAGTAATTGTTATTTGGTGCCAGCGTTGAGCATGAACATTATATCTGGATCTTGTTTAATGCGAGACGGTTATTCATTTAAATCAGAGAATAATGGTTGTTCTATTTATATGAGTAATATCTTTTATGGTCATGCACCCTTGAAGAGTGGTCTATTCTTATTGAATCTCGATAGTAGTAATACACATATTCATAATGTTGAAACCAAAAGATGCAGAGTTGATAATGAAAGTGCAACTTATTTGTGGCACTGTCGTTTAGGTCATATCGGTATAAAGCGCATGAAGAAACTCCATGCTGATGGACTTTTAGAACCACTTGATTATGAATCACTTGGTACTTGTGAATCGTGCCTCATGGGCAAGATGACTAAAACACCGTTCTCCGGTTCTATGGAGAGAGCAACAGATTTGTTGGAAATCATACATACCGATGTATGTGGTCCAATGAATATTGAGGCTCGTGGCGGATATCGTTATTTTCTCACCTTCACAGATGATTTAAGCAGATATGGGTATGTCTACTTAATGAAACATAAGTCTGAAACATTTGAAAAGTTCAAAGAATTTCAGAGTGAAGTTGAAAATCATCGTAACAAGAAAATAAAGTTTCTACGATCTGATCGTGGAGGACAATATTTGAGTTACGAGTTTGGTGTACATTTGAAAAACTGTGGAATAGTTTCGCAACTCACGCCACCCGGAACACCACAGCGTAATGGTGTGTCCGAACGTCGTAATCGTACTTTACTAGATATGGTGCGATCTATGATGTCTCTTACCGATATACCGCTATCGTTTTGGGGTTATGCTATAGAGACGGCCGCATTCACGTTAAATAGGGCACCATCAAAATCCGTTGAGACGACGCCTTATGAACTGTGGTTTGGCAAGAAACCAAAGTTGTCGTTTCTTAAAGTTTGGGGCTGCGATGCTTATGTGAAAAAACTTCAACCTGATAAGCTCGAACCCAAATCGGAGAAATGTGTCTTCATAGGATACCCAAAGGAAACTGTTGGGTACACCTTCTATCACAGATCCGAAGGCAAGACATTCGTTGCTAAGAATGGATCATTTCTAGAGAAGGAGTTTCTCTCGAAAGAAGTGAGTGGGAGGAAAGTAGAACTTGACGAGGTAACTGTACCTGCTCCCTTACTGGAAAGTAGTTCATCACAGAAAACTGTTTCAGTGACACCTACACCAGTTAGTGAGGAAGCCAATGATAATGATCATGAAACTTCAGATCAAGATACTACTGAACTTCGTAGATCAACCAGAGTAAGATCCGCGCCAGAGTGGTACGGTAATCCTGTTCTGGAAGTCATGCTACTAGATCATGATGAACCTACGAACTATGAAGAAGCGATGGTGAGCCCAGATTCCGCAAAGTGGCTTGAAGCCATGAAATCTGAGATGGGATCCATGTATGAGAACAAAGTATGGACTTTGGTTGACTTGCCCGATGATCGGCAAGCAATTGAGAATAAATGGATCTTTAAGAAGAAGACTGACGCTGATGGTAATGTTACTGTCTACAAAGCTCGACTTGTCGCAAAAGGTTTTCGGCAAGTTCAAGGGATTGACTACGATGAGACCTTCTCACCCGTAGCGATGCTTAAGTCCGTCCGAATCATGTTAGCGATTGCCGCATTTTATGATTATGAAATTTGGCAGATGGATGTCAAAACTGCATTCCTGAATGGATTTCTGGAAGAAGAGTTATATATGATGCAACCGGAAGGTTTTGTCGATCCAAAGGAAGCTAACAAAGTGTGCAAACTCCAGCGATCCATTTATGGACTGGTGCAAGCCTCTCGGAGTTGGAATAAACGTTTTGATAGTGTGATCAAAGCATTTGGTTTTATACAGACTTTCGGAGAAGCCTGTATTTACAAGAAAGTGAGTGGGAGCTCTGTAGCATTTCTGATATTATATGTGGATGACATATTACTGATTGGAAATGATATAAAATTTCTGGATAGCATAAAGGGATACTTGAATAAAAGTTTTTCAATGAAAGACCTCGGTGAAGCTGCTTAGATATTAGGCATTAAGATCTATAGAGATAGATCAAAACGCTTAATTGGACTTTCACAAAGCACATACCTTGACAAAATTTTGAAGAAGTTCAAAATGGATCAAGCAAAGAAAGGGTTCTTGCCTGTGTTACAAGGTGTGAAATTGAGTAAGACTCAATGCCCGACCACTGCAGAAGATAGAGAGAATATGAAAGATGTTCCCTATGCATCAGCCATAGGATCTATCATGTATGCAATGCTGTGTACCAGACCTGATGTATGCCTTGCTATAAGTTTAGCAGGGAGGTACCAAAGTAATCCAGGAGTGGATCACTGGATAGCGGTCAAGAACATCCTGAAATACCTGAAAAGGACTAAGGATATGTTTCTCATATATGGAGGTGACAAAGAGCTCATCGTAAAAGGTTACGTTGATGCAAGCTTTGACACTGATCCGGACGATTCTAAATCGCAAACCGGATACGTGTTTACATTAAACGGTGGAGCTGTCAGTTGGTGCAGTTCTAAACAAAGCATCGTAGCGGGATCTACATGTGAAGCGGAATACATAGCTGCTTCGGAAGCAGCAAATGAAGGAGTCAGGATGAAGGAGTTCATATCCGATCTAGGTGTCATACCTAGTGCATCGGGTCCAATGAAAATCTTTTGTGACAATACTGGTGCAATTGCCTTGGCAAAGGAATCCAGATTTCACAAAAGGACCAAACACATCAAGAGACGCTTCAACTCCATCCGGGATCTAGTCCAGGTGGGAGACATAGAGATTTGCAAGATACATACGGATCTGAATGTTGCAGACCCGTTGACTAAGCCTCTTCCACGAGCAAAACATGATCAACACCAAAGCTCCATGGGTGTTAGAATCATTACAGTGTAATCTAGATTATTGACTCTAGTGCAAGTGGGAGACTGAAGGAAATATGCCCTAGAGGCAATAATAAAGTTATTATTTATTTCCTCATAATCATGATAAATGTTTATTATTCATGCTAGAATTGTATTTACCGGAAACATAATACATGTGTGAATACATAGACAAACAGAGTGTCACTAGTATGCCTCTACTTGACTAGCTCGTTAATCAAAGATGGTTATGTTACCTAACCATGAACAATGAGTTGTTATTTGATTAACGAGGTCACATCATTAGTAGGATGATCTGATTGACATGACCCATTCCATTAGCTTAGCACCCGATTGTTTAGTATGTTGCTATTGCTTTCTTCATGACTTATACATGTTCCTATGACTATGAGATTATGCAACTCCCGTTTACCGGAGGAACACTTTGGGTACTACCAAACGTCACAACGTAACTGGGTGATTATAAAGGAGTACTACAGGTGTCTCCAATGGTCGATGTTGGGTTGGCGTATTTCGAGATTAGGATTTGTCACTCCGATTGTCGGAGAGGTATCTCTGGGCCCTCTCGGTAATACACATCACATAAGCCTTGCAAGCATTACAACTAATATGTTAGTTGTGAGATGATGTATTACGGAACGAGTAAAGAGACTTGCCGGTAACGAGATTGAACTAGGTATTGGATACCGACGATCGAATCTCGGGCAAGTAACATACCGATGACAAAGGGAACAACGTATGTTGTTATGCGGTCTGACCGATAAAGATCTTCGTAGAATATGTAGGAGCCAATATGGGCATCCAGGTCCCGCTATTGGTTATTGACCGGAGACGTGTCTCGGTCATGTCCACATTGTTCTCGAACCCGTAGGGTCCGCACGCTTAAGGTTACGATGACAGTTATATTATGAGTTTATGCATTTTGATGTACCGAAGGTTGTTCGGAGTCCCGGATGTGATCACGGACATGACGAGGAGTCTCGAAATGGTCGAGACATAAAGATTGATATATTGGAAGCCTATGTTTGGACATCGGAAGTGTTCCGGGTGAAATCGGGATTTTACCGGGTTACCGTGAGGTTACCGGAACCCCCCGGGAACCATATGGGCCATCATGGGCCTTAGTGGAAAGGAGAAAGGGGCAGCCCAAGGGGGCTGCGCGCCTCCCCCCTTCCCCTAGTCCTATTAGGACTAGGAGAGGTGGCCGGCCACCCCTCTCCCTCTTTCCCCCTTGGGAATCCTAGTTGGAATAGGATTGGGGGGGGAGTCCTACTCCCGGTAGGAGTAGGACTCCTCCTGCGCCCTCCTCCCTGGCCGGCGCCCCTCTCCCCCCTTGGCTCCTTTATATGCTGAGGTAGAGGCACCCCAAAACACATAAGTTGACACAAGTTGATCCACGTGATCGATTCCTTAGCCGTGTGCGGTGCCCCCTGCCACCATATTCCTCGATAATACTGTAGCGGAGTTTAGGCGAAGCCCTGCTGCTGTAGTTCATCAAGATCGTCACCACGCCGTCGTGCTGACGAAACTCTTCCCCGACACTTTGCTGGATCGGAGTCCGGGGATCGTCATCGAGCTGAACGTGTGCTCGAACTCGGAGGTGCCGTAGTTTCGGTGCTTGATCGGTTGGATCGAGAAGACGTACGACTACTTCCTCTACGTCGTGTCATCGCTTCCGCAGTCGGTCTGCGTTGGGTACGTAGACAATACTCTCCCCTCGTTGCTATGCATCACATGATCTTGCGTGTGCGTAGGAAAATTTTTGAAATTACTACGAAACCCAACAATGTGTTGCGCTCAAGCCGTCTCCTATCGAAAGCCGCAGCTCGCAGAGCGACTGTCGGTAGGCAGGGGACAAGCAAGAACGAGCGCACGCATGAAAAATGGCTAAGGACCTAAAAGCTTACGCATAGCCCAAGGCGGCTACCAGCCTCCCCCCACCGAGCCGACTCATGAGCAGTCGGCTCGCTGTCTCGACTTTTATCAAGGATAGCCGACTCTCGAATAGTCGGCCTGTCGCTTCCTCGCCGATTTGCTAGAAAAACTCTAAATGGCTAAGTACTTGCCTCCCTGAAGTAGCCAAGCACTTGACCCGGCGACAGTCCGCGAAGCGGCTGCCCAGCCGGCAAGGCGGCAACTAAATGAAGGCGGAAAAGGAAAAAGCCCAAGGAGCAATAAGCAAGGAAAGGCGGAAATTAGATAAATATTTACATAGGCCCTCGGCCGAATCTCCGAATAAGAATTCAGGATACACCCCGGGGGTGGAATTGTTCGAATCTAACAAGTCTTGCAAAAAGTTAATAAAGATAGATAAACAGAAGAAATCTAGGAGGCGGCCTCCGGGGCCGGAGGATCGGAGGTGACGGCGGTGTCGGATGCCGGGGCAGTCGGCTGGGCGGTCTTGGCCTGGTCGCCTCCGGCGGCGGTCGCCTTATCCCCACGCGGCTCGTTGCTGGAGGCGCGATCGGGCTGAGGCTGGCCGCCTGCTTCGTCTTCTGGCGCCCCCTCCTCGCCTCCGTCCTCCGACTCGTCCTCCTCCTCGGCGCTGGAGTCAATCACTTCCGCCGAGTCTTCCTCGTACTCCGGGTTCATCCCGAACCAGTCCGGCGGTGCCTCCTCGCCGCCTTCAGTCCGCTCGGGCACGAAGACGCTGGTGTCCGTGTACTCGGCGATGGCCGCCGCGCGCTCGACAAGGGCGCCTTCTACGGCCTCCAGCTCGGCCTGGGCCTCTGACCGGAATGCGGCCAGACGGTCCAGGTCCAGCCCCGGATACCACCCCTTGACGAACTCCAAGGTCCGGCGTGCTCCGGCCCGAGCCGAGAAGCCCTTCCAAGCCTCAAGGCGGCCGGCGGTGACTTCCAGCCAGTCGGCAGTCCGACTGGCGGTGCGAAGAGCCGGCACGTCCGGCCACAGGGCGGCAACCACTTGGGCACCGGCACGCTGAAGACGGCGTAGCAGCCGATGAGCAGGACGAAGACGAGCCCCGATGCTCAGAAGCTGCTCGTCGATGGTTCGGGGGGCGTTGGCAGCAATCACCTCACCCTTCGCCCTTCGCGCCTCCCGAGCCGCCTCGATGGCCAGAGGGACGGCTTGGGAATGGCCGGGAAAGAAGTCTGCCAAGACAGAAAAGAAGATAGTCGGGAAATCAGAAATCAGCCCGACACAGAGTCGGAAGACCAAAGAAGCGAAAAAGACTTACCGTCGACAATATCCTCAAGCTCGTGGTAGCCGGAGGTCAGCATCGCCTCCCGATCAGTCCAGGCGGAGCGTTCGACCTCGAACTTGGCCATGAGGGCATCCTCCCGTGACTTGGCGTCATCCTGCGCCTTCCGGAGCAACTCCTTCTGCTCGGCCAGCTGCGCCGCCAGCAGATCGCGCTCTTTGGCGAGCCTGTCGCACTCCTCTTTCTTGGCGCGACGAGCAGTGTTGGCCTCGCCCAGCTGCTCCTGGAGGGCGGCGTTGGCGCCTGAAGAGCGAAGAGGAAGACAAGAAAGTCATCAGTAAGGTAGATCGCCGGGGAGATCCGGCCCGACTGCTCAGCAGTCGGCCCGAATCTCGGGGACTACAGCCCGCGGGCGCGCCAGCGCGCCCCCGCGGAGAAGAAGGAGGATAGATCGCCGGGGAGATCCGGCCCGACTGCTCAGCAGTCGGCCCGAATCTCGGGGACTACAGCCCGCGGGTGCGCCACCGCGCCCCCGCGAAGAAGGAAGAAATAACTCACCTCGGCTTTCCGTCAGGTCGGCGGTCCGCTTCTTCAGCTCCTCGACGTTGCGGTTGAAGACAGTGGCGCGGAGATTATGATATTCCTGCAAAAAGCCGGCAAAGGCAAAAGTTAGTACTCGGAGCTCACTAGAGGGAGTTCCGAACCGCCTGCTCAGCAGCCGGCCCGGAACTCGGGGACTACACCTAGTGGGTGCGCTGGCGCGCCCCCACAGAGAAAGACAAGAATTAAAAAAGAGAAGGAAGCTTACTCGGACGGATGTCCTCACGGCCAGATGCGCTCTGGTGCTGACTTGGAGGGCGTCGCTTTCCGCGCGCAGCTTTGCCTGGACGTCCAGGAGGGCCTGGTTCAGCGGGCCGGTGCCGCCTCCGCGCAACCAGCCGGTGGGCGCGGCACTGGAGGCCTCGACGTCCAGACTCGCCGAGCTGGCCGCGCCAGTCTCCCGAGCTCGCGGCGCCGAGCTCGTCCTCTCAAGCCGGCGGCGCGCCGGCACGGCGACTTGAAGAAGCAGCCGCGCCTCGGCGTCGTCCGTGGTCGGTGGATCCTGCGGGCCCACCGGCTGCTTGCCGTGCGGCCTCCCAGACGGTGGCGGAGGCGGCGGAGGCGGCGCGTGGGTGTCCGAGCCTGAAGCATCGCCGCCCTCCTCCGCGAGAGGGTTCACGGTGCCGACCTCCCCGGTCTGCCCCGTGAACTCAAGAGCCGGTGGCGCCGACGACAACGGAGGGACGAGCATCGCCGAGCGGCGACGCGCGGCCTCCTCAGCACGCCGTTTCGCCGCGGCGGTGTTTTCGGCCTCCTCCAGTTTCCTCTGAGCGTTGGCGGCCGCCTTCTCAGCCTCCGCCTTCTCCAGGCGGTCGGCCTCCTCTTCATCGCGCTTCTCCCGCGCGTTCCGTTCCGTCGCCTCCCAAAGGTCGACGACGGGATCGACCCGCCGAGTGTTGGCGGATGTCTCCACCGACCCCATGACAGAGGGGACGGCGGCTCTCTCAAGGGAGAGGGGAGCTCTGGAGAAGACCGGAGGGGAAAATCAAAGAAGACTCGGATAAGATCCAACAAAGAAAACGAAAGAGTGAAAAAGACTTACGCGGAAACTAGCGGGGGCCTTCTCACTTCCCTTTGGAAGTGGTTGGCCTTCGCGGCCGCCTCCTCCCGCTTGGTCGCGGCGGCCGCCCCCTTGAACTTCTTCTGTTTGCCGCCGGGCGCGCTCGGCCCGGCGTGACGCCTCTTCGCACCGACTTGGCCGGAGGGGCCGGCCCTCGGCTGGCGGCGCAGCACGACTTCCACGTCGACGTCGTCCTCGGGCCAGTCGGCGAAGGTGGCCGACGGCCTGAGGCCGCCGTCCGCCCTCTCTCCGCCGCCTTCGGCGTCGGCCTCCAGCGCCGCCGCCCCCAAGTCGGGGTCGTCGACATCGCTGTCCTCGCGATCTGGGACGTAGTCGCGGGGCTCTCTCATGGCGCCGGCTGCGGGCGCCGTGAGGGGACTCTGAAGAAACCAGCGATGATTAGAGGCCGGGAGTCGGCTGCAAAGAGAATCAAGCTACAGAAGGATGCGACTTACCATTGGAGGGGGGTTGTCGCGCGAGTACGGCTCCTTGCTGAACTGCCAGTTCTCCGTGAACTCTTAGTGCGCGATGTGGTTCACCAAGTTCGCCACCTCCCCGCGGGGCATTTCCTTGGTGCACAGCCGTCTCGGATCGTGGCGGCCGCTCATCTGACAGATGAGGTGAGGCCGGCCCTGGAGTGGGAGGACTCGGCGCGCCACGAAGGCGGCCAGAAGATCGGAGCCGACGAGGCCCTCCGACTGCAGCAGAACTCGGAGTCGCGCCACGGAGCCGGCTCCGGAGGGGGACAGTGACTTGGACCGGTGGGACCAACTGGCAAGCCTGCCAGTCAGAGGCTCGGGGTCGAAGGGCGGCAAGTTGACCCAGTCGCCGTCGGTGGAGGTGTTCTTCACGTAGAAGTAAGATTTCTGCCACATCTTCACCGACTTCACCAATGAGATGGGTGGGAAAGGGTTGTCGGCCGTTGAGCGCCGCACCGCGATGTAGGTGCCGCACTGAGCCGGCGTGCCGGCGGCTTGAGTACCGAGCTTCGAAGATAAAAACTCCCCCCACAGCTCGAGGGTGGGGAGAACGCCGAGGTAGCCTTCGCACAGAGTGGCGAAGGCGGAAAGAAGCACCACCGTGTTTGGGGTGAGGTGGTGCGGCTGAAGCTTGTGGAACTCCAGAAACGAGCGGAAGAACCCGCTCGCCGGCAGCTCCAGCCCGTGCATTAGGTGCGAGCGGAAGATGACCCGCTCGCCCTCCTCCGGCGCGGGCCGGAGCTCTCCCGCCGGCGCGGGACAGGCGTGCACCAGGTCTGCGCCGGGGAGGCGGCGGGTCCGGCGGAGAAAATCAATGTGCTCCACCTCCACGTCCGAGCCGTCCCACACGCCGGAGCGCGAGGCGGGGGGCGCGGCAGAGGAAGAGCTCATCGCCGACGAGAGAGGATGCTTTGGCTCGCGGCAGAGGAAGAAGAGAAGGCAAGAGAGCGGGGGAGAGGGTGTGCGCACAGTGCCGCCCCGCTCCTCCCCGCCTATTTATAGCCCTACGGGCTGAGGAGCCGAGGGGGCGGACGTGGGATTAACTGCGCCCGAGGCCCCACGCCGCCCACGATTTACCCCACGAAGTTACTGTGTGCAGTAACAACGTGGGGATGCCAACCGTCCGCGGCCGCAGCGGATCCGCTCGGAAGCCGAGGCGTGGTAATGGCGGGCCCCACCTGGCGGCCCGTCCCGTCACGCGCGTGGGTGGGCAGACTATCCTCCCCACGTGGCGCCGCGCGATAGGACCGTCTCAATGGCGGCAGGGAAGCGTATCCGATACGCCGCCTATGTTCCCACCACGACTTACGAATAATGGCCCCTCGCTGAACAAGTCCGACTTGGGCGAGTCGGCCCGAAGAAACAGCGGCCGAGTCTCAGAATCGGCGCTGGGAAGATTGAAACTGTTGAAGCCCCACGAGGCAACGCCCACTGGGATTCACCAGCTTCGGGGACTACTGTCGGAGTAATGGGCCACGGGTAGGCCGACCCGGGACCCAGGATCTTTCAAGACATCGGGGCAGGCCGCGCCCCTCTGGCCGAGTCCCAGCCGGCGACCTTCGGAGAGGCCGAGTCTCAGAGGGCGATCCCCCGAGAAGCCGAGTCCCTAACGATGACTTCAAAGTAAGCCGACTCCCGGCCTGCGACCTCCAGGAGTGCCGACTACGGGAGTCGGCCCGCGACGTTTCACGAAGACCGATGCAGGGCACGGCCCCGACGTGGCCGTTCCTTCCTACCTACGAGGGGTGGGCATGGCTACAGTGAGCCGTATCGCCGGGAGATCTCTGGTGAGGCGCGGCACTGTTGCCATGCCTCCCCTGACCTCAGCCACAGTGCATGAAGCACTGTGCCCACGACGCCGGCTTGTACGGCCCAGAGATCGCAGGGCCACCCGTCAGTGGGTGAATCAGAGACGGCCAGAACGCCCGAAGACGGCCCTGAGGGAGTCGGCCTCCACGAAGTCGGCCGCCTCCCTGCCAGGGCCCCACCAACCATAAACCAGATTGGATGGGGAGTGGCGACAGTGATCGCCTGACAGACGGCGGCACTGTTGCCATGACCCCATGACCAAGCTTGCGTCATCCAGAGTGCTGCACAGTGTGCGGCCTGTCCGCGGGACCCACCAGTCGGCGGGCCCCAGAAGCCGGCAGGAAGGACGGCGGCATGAGAGACAGACGGCTGGGGGCCACGTCCAGTCAAATTACTATTGTACCCCCGGGGGGTAGGCCTATATAACTCCCCCGGGACACCCATGCAAAGGGTTCGGCCCTTGATAGAGTTAGACACATAAACAGGGGAGGAGAGAGCCAGCCTAGCTCCCTCCCGCCTCCCGATACAGCTCTAGGAGCACCCTTGTAACCATTTCGCCATAGTGACCATGCGGAGACCCCGCAGAGCAGCAGTAGGGGTGTTATCTCCCCGGAGAGCCCCGAAGCTGGGTAAGATTCGCCGGCGTGCATGTCTGCGCCTCATCCCGTTTCCAGGCACCGGCGACGTTCTACTCGCCCCCACCATGATAAGCCATCCTTTGGCATATGGCGCACCCAACCCCCGACACAGGCGGACTAAGAATAAGGCTGCATGCAACATACTCATTTTACTTCGTATGTAGATTCACTTATTTTGCTTCATATGTAGCCTATATTGAAACCTCTGAAAAGACATATGTTTAGGAACGGAGGAATATATTCTGCCTGGAAATGCATGGACTTAATTTTCCTTTTTGTAAGGATTGAAATGCATGAACTTCACATGAAGATGAAGCAACCAAGTTTCTACAAACTGTGTGCAATCAGCACAAAATCCTCGCCTCACCTTTGTAATCTTGCTAGGTGCTTGATTAGTCTTAGTCATGGCTCCGTGTTGAGCTCGTGACACGCGTTTGATTGATCTTAGTTTCTAATGCCAGCTGAACTAACAAGCTGAGGTTGACTTGGATCATTTGGCGGTTATTTTGTTGGGTGTCGCTAGGTCTCAGTCGACTGAGATTTAACCAACTCTTAGTCCAATGACATAACATGTAGAGAGAAAAAGAAAAAAAACCATTTTTTTTTCACCTGTCTCATTATAAGATCTCACGGATATAGTATCGAATGAGACTTAGCAAGACTACATTTTGTTTGCGATCGGGCATGCTAATCTGCATCGTCTCACCCTGCACAAAGATCATCAGAATCCGATCTAGTACCTTTCTTTGGCCGGTCACACACTCTAGCTAGGGTTCTTCAATGCAGGTTGCTTGCATAGTTTTCCTTTCTTTTTTGGAGAAACAACATTGACGTACACGCACACAATCACACCACCACGCACACTTAAAACAAATGCCTACTGAAGGCCGGATCGAAGTCGCGGGGTTTAAAATTGATGGAACCGCCACATGTGTCTCGCTATTTGATACTCTCTCCGTCTTAAAATAAGTGTCTCAACTTTGTACTAGCTCTAGTATAAATTTGTATACTAAGTTTGAGACAGTTATTTTGAGACGGAGGGAGTATTTATTTATGAGTTATGACTAAATCATATGAAAAAAAATCTTCATATTTTTTGAAACCACATTTAACAGGAGATGTTCCATTCGGTGCAAACATTTTAAAACCTTAATTTATTTGTTTATCTTTGTGGTATAATCTAGACTTGGGTCAACTTAATCAATCCCATGACAGTCCAATATCCGGGGTGGGCCCCGCCTGTCATCGTGCAAGGTTACCACCGTCTCCGTCCCCCTCT
This sequence comes from Triticum aestivum, assembly GCF_018294505.1. Classification (NCBI taxonomy): domain Eukaryota; kingdom Viridiplantae; phylum Streptophyta; class Magnoliopsida; order Poales; family Poaceae; genus Triticum; species Triticum aestivum. Next base: position 47,670,234 of record NC_057810.1, read on the forward strand.
TTCTTCGCAGCCCACCTCCGCTATAAATACCACTCACTCAAAATAAAATATTGAGCTCCACCGCCGACAGAAGCAGCTCGCGGTCGGCTCTCAGTCTACTCTCCGTCGTCGTCGTCGACCGGCGCCGCGGCGGCAGCAGCCGCCAGCGTCCGTCGGGAGGCCGACATTTCCTCTTGGCGGGGGCCGAATCCAACCCGTAAGTCGAATCTCTCTCTGTGCTTGCTCTCGAATCCCCGCCCGCCCCCTACAGTCCTACAGTACTTCTCTGCTGCGGTGCTGCCAGCCAATGCCGCCATTCCCGACGTTTCTTGGGATCTCATTGAGGAATCCGAGGGCACTGGTTGTGGATTGACCCCCCGGTAATGGCGGCCCTGCCGGCTGTTGCCCTGGGTCTACTCCTGCGTGCCCGTCCTCAAGGTGTTCGATGGATTGTGCAGGGTGTACCTCTGTCCGGCTGGTCTCGTATCAGTTCTTCCAGGTTTCAGTCCGTTTACAGTCAGTTGCTGAAAATGTGCACGAAATGCAGGGATTTGTGCTCAGGTTGTTTGCTTGCTTGCAATTCCAAGCATTGCTTCCTCTTTGCAGGAAGCATCCCATCTTAATTCTTAAGCATATAGTACTACAAGGTTGTATGTTCCCACTTGGAAAGAAAAAGTTGTATGTTCTGTTTGTTTGCTTGCTGTCTGCTTGAATGTTTGTTCCATCTTAAGCATAGCACAAGTATAGTCGTCTGTTTCGTGGGCGTAATCCAAAGTTTGTGCGGATACAGCTTTTGTTCTCTATGCTCTTGCATAGCAAAAGTGTGTGGAAACTGGAATCTGTTGAGAGTAGCATTTGCCACGCCAAACGTTTTGTCTTTCACTTACGGACCACATATTGCTTCTTGACTTTCTTGGATGCTTGTCGGTCCAGCCTTGGAACTGTACCTTCCTAGTAATGGTATAGATAGATGGTTAATATAAATGAGGCACAGACCAAACTTTTGTGTTGCTTACTAGAAATGGGTGCATTTCCTTAAAGTTTTTTTGTCAAATCGTCTGTCATTGTTCTCTCAAGTCGCTTTCTTTGCCGTATTCAATCCATTTTTTATCACTGCAATTGCTTCATTCAAATTGAGATTTCAGTCCGTTTACCGTCAGTTGCTGAAGCTGTGCATGAAGCGGACGAAAATGCCGGGGCGTGCGCTCTTTGTTTACCGTTTACCGTCATTTGTTTGGTTGCAGGAAGCACCCGGTCTTAAGCATAGTATATATAAAGTTGTATGCTCTGTTTTGTTTGTCTGTTTGTTGTCTGATTGAGACAAGGGCATAATCCAAAGTTTGGTACCTGCTCCTGCACATTTATGTGCTGGAAACTGGAATCTGTTGAGAGTAGTATGGCCACGCCACATGTTTTGGCTTTAGCTCAAGGACCACATTGCTTCTTGACTTTCTTGGATGCTTGTTGGCCCAACTTTGCAACTGTACCTTCCTAATAGTAGTATAAATCAGTCACATACAATTCTTTTTGTGTTGCTTGAGATTTGGTGTATTTACTTAATGTGTTTAGTCGAATCATCTGTCATTTTTCTCCCAAGTTGCTTTTCCTCGCGATATTCAATCCGTCGGGTTTTTAATTACTGTAACTGCTTCATTCAAAATTGATATTTGCTTCTTTGTTGTTGTTTTCCTTTCAACGTTTGGGCTGAGGCTTCAAATAATGGTGCTCTTTAACATGGACTTTGTTACTTTAAAGAATGCAAGAATTATGCATTGGTACCACGATAACATCTGCTCTATGTTTTTTTTTTCTACAGGGGGTTTCTAACACATAAGTATTTTGCTAACATGAAGACAAGCATCCAGTAGACTTTGCACCATTTGAGGCACAATGGAGATATCTTTTCTCATGTTGTTGGTTCTCTCTCTGCTTCTGTTTCCTAATGGCATCTGCAAGAGTTTAGCTGCGAGGCCTCTTGTTGTGAATATTGGGTCTATTCTTCAATTTAACTCCACCACTGGAGGTGTTGCCGTGGTTGCCATCCATGCAGCCCTGGAAGATATCAACTCTGATCCAACAGTTCTAAATGGAACTACACTAAAGGTTCAAATCAAGGATACAAATTGCTTTGATGGTTTCCTTGGCATGGTTCAAGGTACGTTAGCTTTAATACCACACATTCATTTGGTATTGTTGATATAGTTTTTGCTTCTCTTGTGGAGTTGTGACAATAATACCGCGTATTCCTTGTATCAGCTTTGCAGTTCATGGAGACTGATGTTATTGCACTCATTGGCCCTCAGTGCTCTACAATTTCTCATATCATTTCATATGTAGCAAATGAGCTTCGAGTCCCTTTGATGTCCTTTGCTTCTGATGCAACTCTTTCATCGATACAGTTCCCGTTCTTTGTCAGGACTGGTCCCAATGACCTCTATCAAATGGCGGCTGTGGCAGAAGTTGTTGACTACAACCACTGGAAGATAGTGACCGCCATATACATTGACAATGTTTATGGTCGAAATGGCGTTGCTGCTTTGGATGATGCACTCGCTTTAAAGCGCTGCAAAATCTCCCACAAGGTTGGGTTTCCTTCCAATGCTAAAAGAAGTGAGCTCATAAATTTGTTGGTTAGTGTTAGTTATATGGAGTCTCGTGTTATCATTCTCCATACTGGAGCTGAACCTGGACTCAAGCTTTTCTCTATGGCAAAACAACTGAACATGATGGGCAACGGCTATGTGTGGATTGCAACTGACTGGCTGTCTGCATATCTTGATACTAATTCATCAGTTCCTGCTGAGACTATATCTGGCCTGCAAGGTGTTCTTACTTTACGGCCACATATCCCCAACTCAAAGATGAAGAGTAATTTGGTCTCCAAATGGAGCACTCAAAGTAAAAAGTACAACTATAGTGATCTTCGTGTAAATACTTATGGTTTTTATGTTTATGATAGTGTCTGGGCAGTAGCTCGGGCTCTGGATGCCTTCTTTGATGATGGTGGTAGGATTTCCTTTTCAAATGACTCGATGTTACATGATGAAACTGGAGGAACTCTTCACCTTGAAGCAATGAGCATTTCTGACATGGGAAATAAATTATTGGAGAAGATTAGAAAGGTAAACTTCACTGGGGTGTCTGGGCAAGTGCAATTCGATGCTGGAGGCAACCTAATTCATCCTGCATATGACATCATAAGCATCATCGGAAATGGCGTGCGGACCATTGGTTTTTGGTCAAATTATTCTGGCTTGTTGTCGACTGTCTCTCCAGAGGCTCTATATTCAAAGCCTCCTAATATTTCTCTCGCTGATCAGCATCTCTATGATGTTATTTGGCCTGGGGAGACTGCACAGAGGCCTCGAGGATGGGTTTTTCCTTCTAATGCCAAGCAGTTGAAAATTGGTGTTCCGAACAGATTTAGTTTCAAAGAGTTTGTCACGAAAGACAATTCTACTGGGTCAATGAAGGGTTATTGCATCGATGTCTTTACTCAGGCATTGGCTTTGCTTCCTTATCCTGTTAGTTACAAGTTTGTACCTTTTGGGAATGGTACTGAAAATCCTAATTATGACAAACTCGTACAGATGATTGAATCAAATGTAAGTATGGAATGCCTTTTTTCTTCCTCTAACCATTTCATCATCTTTATCGAAGAAACCATTTCATCATACCATGCTGACCAGGGGGGGGGGGTCTTATCCTGCAGGAATTCGATGCAGCTATAGGGGATATCGCAATTACAATGAGGCGGACAGTAACTTTTGATTTCACCCAGCCATTCATTGAAACAGGCTTAGTTATCTTGGCTCCGGTTAAACAGCATATAACATCGTCCTGGGCATTCTTGCAGCCATTTACTTTGGAGACGTGGTGTGTTACAGGGTTGTACTTCCTTATTGTGGGTGTGGTTGTTTGGGTTCTTGAACATCGGATCAATGATGATTTCCGTGGTTCAGTACGTCAACAAATAATAACTATTTTCTGGTAAGGAGCTGACTTGCACCTATTGTATCGTCTTCTTGTAGTATATCATTCCTGTTTTGTTAGAAATGTTGATGTTTCAACAAGTCTTGTGCAATATGTTTGCATACAGCAAGCACCTCAGAACAGTTGCCAGTTAACATACCCAAATGAAGCATCTAGTGATTACCAATGAACTATTATCTTAATGATCTAGTGATTACTATATATGCACAGTATATATATTCGCTTGATGATATTTATAATGCATTGCTCTATTTTTTCTGTTTTCACATACTTCTCCATATGTGTATTACAAATGTTCTTATCATGGCGTGATTCCTTGCTCTCAGATGTGATTATAATTTCTATTTTGATTGCCTGCAGGTTCAGTTTTTCGACGTTGTTCTTCGCACACAGTGAGTAAACCAACCTTCTCTATTATGTGTATTTTTGGCCATAGGTAACATTTTGTTCTGAGGCATGGCTCGTGATTTCATCTGTATCTGCCCGCAGGAGAAAATACTATGAGCGCCTCAGGGCGTGGTGTCCTGATCATATGGCTATTTGTTGTTCTGATAATTGTATCCAGCTATACCGCGAGTCTTACTTCCATCCTGACCGTGCAACAACTTGATACTTCTATAAAAGGAATCGATGACCTGAAAAATAGCAATGATCCTATTGGTTTCCAAGTTGGTTCTTTTGCACAAGACTACATGGTTAAGGAGCTCAACATCTCACGTTCAAGGCTAAGAGCTCTCGGTTCACCACAAGAATACGCTGAAGCCCTCAAGCTAGGCCCTAAGGAAGGAGGTGTTATGGCCATTGTTGACGAGCACCCCTATGTTGAACTGTTTTTGTCAACCTACTGCAAGATTGCGGTAGCTGGTACAGATTTCACCAGCAGAGGATGGGGCTTTGTAAGTACATTTGAACCATATTCTTTAATGTAGATTAGAATGTAAGAACAAAATATTTTGAAGTTAATATCCTGGAATAGCAGTTTTAACTTTGAATAGTTGTGTCAACTATCTAGTTTATTATGCAACATTATCTGCACTTATCTGCGGCTGCAAGTCTAAAATCTACACCTACTTTGTTTCACAAATCAAAATGTAGTGCCTTACAAGTTCATTCCACCAGGCATTTCCAAGGGACTCCCCTTTGCAAGTAGACCTCTCCACCGCAATCCTGTCATTGTCAGAGAATGGGGAGCTGCAGCGGATCCATGACAAGTGGCTCAAGACAGGGGAGTGCGCAACTGACAACAGCGAGTTTGTTGACTCAGACCAGCTCCGCCTTGAGAGCTTCCTTGGTCTGTTCCTAATCTGTGGCGTGGCATGTGTCCTCGCGTTGCTAATCTACTTTGGTATCATGCTACGCAAATACCTGAGGCATGAGCAGAGGAAGAGCCTGAGAAGATTCATCTCATTCGTCCATGGCAAGGATCCACCAAAGAACGACGAGAGGCGGTCCATGAGCCTGCTTGGAAGCTCGACGCCGGCAACGCCGATGAGCAGCCTTACTACCCTTGAGATAGAAAGGCCGGCCATGGAAGTCAGAAACACCAGCGTTATTGAAATGGAAAGCTAGTTCATGTGTACAAAGCTAGTTCGTGCTTTATCTCCCAAAGCAGCGGGGCAACTGTTTTGTGTGAAGCAACAATGCGGCCGACTAACCTAGGTCCCGGTAACCTAGGTTGGAAAGCCAAACACCAGGGATGTATAGAGGGGGTTCAAATACTTCTTAAAGGAAGGGTTGATAATAAAAATTAAAAATATCGAAATGCTCCTCTCTCCCACATAGATCACTTTATTCTTTGCATGACTGTATTTTTTTGGGTATCTTGCCACTTCAGAGTTGGCGTTTGGCGGTGTGATCTGTTCATGTGTTCAATTGCGCGTAGTGTGGTTATTCCACGTCAGTAGGATTGTGTCACTTCAGTTTGATAGTATGCAGCGGACTGATCCTGCCGGCTGGAGTTAGTACCGTTTGATGTGTGACGATGCCTGTAGATTGTAGTACTAAGCTTTTGATGCTTGTTCATAAACTAGTTTAGATGGAGCCACCCGAAAGATATGTTAGTTTTCTTTTTATTGGCTTATATACTCTGTTTTGTCTGAGTTTTGTTCAGGGCAGCTTTGAAGCTTATCTTAGGGTGGTCGGTAGAAAAATGTTTAGCACCTTCCACAACTCATAAAGAAGATAATTAAAAAGAGCATAGGAATAAATAGTTATGATCCTATTAGGAAAGTTAAGAAGAAAGCCAACACTAGGTTTTTGTTTTTCTAACTCTATGGCTACACTGTAAAATTATTTATTGATTAGCTCCAATTGATGCAAATCTTTTTGGTGGTTCTGGGATGCAACTGAATCAGATCAATCCCAAGCTACTCCCTCCGTCACATATTAGATATAATAACGTCTTATATTATGGGAAGGAGGGAGTAGCTTTTTGTTTCTCTCAAATCTTACTGGAACAACGAGCCACTGTTCTCAAAAGTGGAAATTCTTGCAGGTTTGTAATGCATCTGTTTTGGTTCTTGGCTTCTTGCGTGCACCTCCGAGAAATATACCATACCAATCACAAGTGTTGTTAGTAGTGGGTGGTAGGTAGATGCAAACCAAGCCATCATTTTCCTTTTAAATACACTTGTAAAAGCATCATGGGTGTCTATTCTAATGGAGCGGTATACAGACATATAATTGTTGCAGGGATGCTGCACTTGCTGGAGCAAGGCCTTAATTAGTGGTACCAGGTTTGTCTATTTTAGTGATACTGGGTTTCTTTTCTGATTTCTTCTAATTCAATAGTTATGCCAGCTATATTATGAGTGCCAGCTTTGCTGTAACTTTTTTTGCGAGGCATAACAACTGGATTATTGTTGATACAGCGAAAACAGAAATGGGTATCAGTGCCTTTTTATTTAATTTAGTCATAATAGTTGACTTAACATATTGTATGTTAAATGTGGACAGGAGATTCCTGTGTTTTTCTTGAAAACAGAAGAGCAACAATAGGAAGAGTTTTTTTACACGATGGAGCGATTATTTTCCTAAGAAGAATGTATAATGTATATATATTTCTCATTCTGTTCAATACCTGGTTTAGGAAGAGCTCTTTTCCCTATGCAAACATATATGTTTATAATTCTGATTGCAGGCATATTCGTCGCACTCGCCCACGAGGGACCAAGTGGGATACGCCACGGGTTCTGACAGTAAAGATACCAATGAAAAACTGGTTTCAAGCCACGCAGGGCAGTTTTGCTGTTACTAAGATACTGCGGCATCTTGTCTCTCTCGGTCGATGTCCTGTCATCTCTTTAAATATCAGTAGCACCTGTTCTATTTACCTGTCTTTTGTGTTTTGAGTTTTGACGCACAGCCTGCTCTGTTATACATCGTTCCTGGCATGACTGGTTTCATCACCGTTCGCTCTGTGTGGAATGGAGAAGTAAAGCCAATAAGTAAGCCTGCTTACCCGGTCCCTTTTGTTTAGTCCTGGGATGAGAGAAAATAACTGACAGTCTGGACCAGCCTGTCTTTGAAGTGCGAAACTTATTTTGGGACGGAGGGAGTACATGATATCTTTAGCGTAGCTTTATTTATCTGAATTTTTTCCTGATTGGCAAATTTGATAATTAAAAATCTCTTTTTCATCAGGTCACCATGGAAGATTATAATTGTTTCTAATCCCACTCTCTATATACTCCCAAGGTATGACCTTTTGAACTATTGTGTAGTTTCGTTTCAGCAGTAAAAGTTCAGACACCCCAATTTAGTTAAAAAAAAGTTCTAAACTCTCAAATAGCCTTTGTGTTGGAGCTAACATCACTGCATCTGTCGGCGACAGCACACATCACTTGCAGTTGCTACCTTCTCTCTTTCAAGCTCGGCATCAGTAGTGTGCCTTCCTGATCCAACAACTGGTGTTTTCTCTCTGATGACTCTCCAATCTGCATATTGATTTTTGTTCCCTGCTCATGCTAAACAAAGGGTGGCACTTGGACCATTGCCTGCCTGACATGGATGTACTCCCATTTTAGTCTGAAGAATTCAGTATTGGTATTTAATTCTATACAATTCTATTTTACATTTTTTTGATCCAAACTTGCTAGGTTTCCTGACGATGTGTGGTAAGACGTCTTCTATGAAGCAATTTTGGAATTCTTAAGAAGGTAAGGATGTTTCTCTCTTTTGTAACATTTAGAATATTTTTCAGCTAGCTGTAGCTATTTTTACTTGCTTTGTCCAGTTATTTTTCTGCAATGATTGGCCATATTAATTCCCTCTATTTAATTCTATCAACTAGATCATGTGCGGGTTCGAACATATTTATGAAATTGCTATTTTTTGCTGATAGTAACTTGAGTATAGCACCTATTGTAGTACTGTTATGTTATACTAGTACATATAAGGAGAAGTTGTTT
>NC_057810.1:47678836-47682800 GCF_018294505.1 Triticum aestivum
GTTTTTTGTTTGTTTCATATGGCATCATTCTAATATTTCCGGCAGCATTTAGACTAAATTGGAGAGGGAGAACAAACTTTATACACTAAGCAAGCAATGTCGGTCATCTGAGGGCTTGGGCGCCTGTTGTTCCAAGTTTGCGAGGTACTAACTGTACTTGAGGAATATCATTTAGTGTCTGCCAAAGTCTATTGATGCGTGTACAGAATATCAACAAATGTAACATACTCATTCATTGTAATGTAATACAAGAATATTGGAATCTATTGTATCAAAATGAGATCTATACTGTAGCAAGTTGTGCGAAAATCTAAATGGTCGAGATTTTTTTTTTTGCGAGTAATCTAAATGATCGAGATGATTGCTGTATCTATCTTTTTCACGGGCTGAGACTGCTATGCCAGCTGGACTTTGTCTCATCCCAATGCTTGAGCGGACGACCATGATTTAGGGTGCAACTGAGCCTGGGCACCAAAACGCCCCTCCCCTTAAAATTATGCTATTTATATCACCTTCCGTAATGTTGTCTGTGATATTGGGTTGTTCTCATCAAACACAATTTTTCAGCATATCATTGTGGTTCATTAATTCTCGATATTTCTATGAAAAACCTTTTCTAAATGATGCAAAAAAACATGTCTTTATATTAATCATGTGTACTTGGTAACAGGGTTTAGTTGTTCGTATTCTCATGGACTTTCAACGATTATCTATAGTTTTCCAACTGAGGTTTCAAGCATTTTCTTATGATTTAACATGTGTTCCTGCAGCAATGCGCGGGGTGTCATCTAGTTAACTTGAATGGCAGGTAGCGTTTTCTAGTGCAGTCCATTCACGGTTTGCCGGTGCAGAGTATTCACGAATGATTAACTCATGTAACTTTTTATTTGAAATAGGCAGACAACATTTTTGATGATATTTTTACTTGACACGGAAGGGGGCATGTGTCAGTGAGCATTACTGTAGTGCATGTCTCACAGAACAAACCTACATTTTAAGTCAAATTCTGAAGAAAAAAATCTGCACACAAACATAGAAACGTATATTACACGTGTGAAGTTTAATGACGAAATACCTTATGATGTGCGCTACACAAAAAAAAATACAAATTACTCAAAGTTGTGCAACAAAGAACAAAAAAGTCAACCATCGCCTTATATTTTGGGAAGGAGCGAGAATACTCCTTGGAGGACGAGCTCCATGTAGGACTCATTATCTGGTGCGTGTGTCTTTCTCGGAACCACGCTCAAGACCTTATTCATCGAACGTATCTCACGTGCCAACCATTTTACACACCATCATATTCTTGTTTTATGAATAGTACTACCCCTTGTTCATTAAGAAAAAGAACTGTAGCATCCCCATGTTAACAGGTTGGGCCTACCAGTGCATGCACACGTGCAACCATTGCACCATATCCATTCAAAAAAAGAAGTCTGCCCCGGGAGCTCCTAGCTGCCGCTCGCTGCGGCAAGGAGTCGAGCAAACGCACAGACCCAGTCGATGCAGTGTATCGCGTAATTAAAAATACAAAATGGAAAAACGCGCGCTTACCAGGAATAACGCTGGATCTCCCGGTATTGTGGGCGCAATGATAGCCAACAGACCAATCGAACTTTGGTAACAGACATGCTGTAGGTACTGTAGGAGTACTGTAGCTAGTGCCTTTTTTAAAGACAAACATGAAATATTAATTTGAAATCCATAAAAAAAATTGAAATCGTGAATATATTTTGAAAACTATAGCATTTTTCAAATACTGGACATTTTAAAATTCCAGAACATTTTTTCAAATATTGAACATGAGAACATTTTCTAATATTGAGAACAAATATTTGAAAATTTCAAACAAAAGAAACATGAAAAATGACAACAAAAAAGGAAAGAAAAATAAAAACGAAAAAGAAACAGAAAACATATTTTCAAAACTCGACTAGTTTTTCGAAATTACGAACAAATTTTGAAAACGAGAAATTTTATAAAATTCTACGAACATTTTTTGAATCTTGAGAACAAATTTTGAAACAGAAAACAAATTTGGAAGCATGAACATTTTTTTAAATCTTGAGAACAAATTTTGAAAAGGAGAACAAATTTGGGAGCACGAACAATTTTCAAAAGCACGAGCATTTTTTGAATATTGAGAACAAATTTGGAAGCACGAACAATTTTTAAAAGCACGAACATTTTTTGAATATTGAGAACAAATTTTGAAACGGAGAAAAAAATTGAAAAATCCTGAACAAATTTGAAACCGCGAACATATTTTGAAAATTTGAACAAAAAATTGAATCTGGTACATTCTCAGAATTTCAAAAGTTTTGAACTTTTTTGTGTGACAAGAACAATTTTGAATTTTGAGAACATTTTTTCAAAAACTAAACATTTTATGGAAATGCAAACAAAATTTGAATATTTTGAATTTATTTTGAAAAAAAGAGGAGAAAAGAAAATGAAAATAAAATAAAAAACCAAGGAAAGAAAACAAACAGAAAAACGAAAAAAGAAAAAAGAAACAGAAATAACTAAAAACGAAAAGAAGAAGAAAAAAGCAATAAGAGACAAAAGAAGAAAAACAACAAAGAAAAACGAAAAAACGAAAAAAGAAACAGAAAATAAAAAAAGATTCAGGAACCTGCTGAAAGGTTCGTAAAATCAAAAAGAATCGGCTAGAACATCCTAGAAGTTTCCTAAAACAGGCAATACTGAAAACACTTAACGGGCCGGCCCACCTGGAACGACCGCTCAATCCCCTGTGCGTTCTCCCGACATTTGCCGCAAGGAGCGGTAAATAGGGTTTCCCGTCTGCCCCCCCCCCCTCCCCCCTGCCCCCAAGGGCTCATTTGGTAGCCAGGGGATCCCCCGGAGGATCCCGACCCATTCCCTAGGTGGAAAGCCCACGCGCAAAATCAGCCCCGGGCCAGGTGCCTGGACATTTGGACACTGGAATACAGGAGGTTTTCTCGGCTCGTTCCCCATGATTTCCCCGGGATAGGATCCACGACCCATGACATCGGGATGGAATCCCCTGTATCGCTCGCTCTCGTCGCCCGTCTTGGGCAGAGCGGCGGCCGCCTCCCTCCCCTGGCACACCGTTGGTTCTGAGGTTGTGCTACCTCTCTTCTCATCCTCGGTTTCTAGCTGCTTCTCGTACTTGTGCCTCTCCCTCTGTAGTGCTCACCAGCCGCAGCAGCAGCCGCATCATTAGATCTCCTCCCACCGGAGTTCTGTGTCATGTCTACTAGGTCGCGCCGCCAGCAGGCTGTCGGCTGCGGCGACTGCTGCTGCTGGTGGACGTCAAGATAATGATGAAGGCGGGGATATATGTCAGGCTCACTCGCCGCAAGATCCGATGGGGCATGGTATTTGCTTGAGTTCATCATATTTTGATTTTGCTTCAGTTCTATGTCTTTTCCCTGTAGCGGGGATTTGCCCCTTTGAGCCAAATGACGGTGCCAATTTTCCACGGGGCTTCTAGTTGGCCAAAGAATTTTTCAACCCTGGCATCTATTCCCTAGAAATATCCCTCGTAGCATCCAAACGAAGCCCAAATGTGCCTTAGTGGACAAATCCCCTCCCCCCCAAAGTTTTATTCGGTACAATTTTGACCCTGAAATCTCCAAAACCGGACAAATTTACCCCTCAAGTGGTTTTGCTATGATTTGGGTGGTTTTGGATTGTGTTGCAGGGTGGACATGGCGATGTAGCTCAAGGTGGCGGTCACCGCAACACGGGTGCATGCGGGGCGCGCGATTCCCGCTGGAGTGGGTGAAACAAGGGGGAGGGAAGGGGAAGGAGGGGCTAGGGTGTCGGAGGCGAAGCTGTAGCACCTCAGCGAGGAGCATCGGGCGTCCATGGCAGTTGGATGAATGACACAGAGGAGAGAGGTGGAGAGAGGAGGAAGATGACATCAAATCCAAAACCGCTTTAGGGGCACATTTGTCTGGTTTTGAAAATTTTAGGG
>NC_057810.1:47683030-47742324 GCF_018294505.1 Triticum aestivum
GGGGGGTATTTGTCCATTGAACCACATTTGAGGGTGAAAAATGAACTTCTTTCTATCCATTATGTTGCATTATGCACCTTGAGAATGGAACATGGGCATGAATCTGGCTGGATGTGCCTCTTTGAAGTCACTGCCATTTGGTCGAACTGGTTTGCAATCTACTACTCCCCTTGTCCAAGGTACTCTTTCGCTTTCTTGGGCATATGATTTTTGCACCAACCGTGAATGGTACCCGGCATCACTTCTTCTATGGCAACGACCTCCATCCCGAGCTTGGTCTATTTTACACAAAATAGAATACAAAAAGCCATTAAAGATTTGTTGGTACCCCATGGGAAACAAACGAGGTTGATTTCTCTCTCTCTCTCTCTCTCTCTCTCTCTCTCTCTCTCTCTCAATTCGGCCTGGGGGGGCTCCTATCATTTTGAAGAATTCAGTGAAAATCCATAGAAACAAATATTTTTCAAATACCTGAGCACTTTTTAATTTGTAAATATTTTTCAAATTCCTGAGCATTTTTTAACTCGTATTTTTTTTAAAAAAATTAACAAATACTCTTTTTGGTTCGTGAACATTTTCGCAATAGGCAAACATTTTGGTATGTTCAAGAACATTACTCAAATTCACCAACATTTTCCAATTGCACAGAAAATTTTCAAGTTTGTGAACATTTTATTAAATACATGAACAATTTTTCATATCCATGAACATTCTTCCAACTTCATGAACATGTTTTCAAATATGCGAACATATTTCCTTATTCACGAACATTTCTCAAATTTGTGAATATTTTTCAAATATGTGAACATTTTTTTAAGTTTGGAAACTTTCTCTCAAGTTTGCAAACAATTTTATAAATACATAAACGTTTTTTCGTATTGGGGAACATTTTCAAAATACACTCCTCGAAGATGAATACCAGGCATCCTCGGCCAGTATTTTTGTTTCTGAAACTGGGCCGAAACCAGGGCAGTAAATGCAAAGTGATAAACTTTTTGTTGATGGACTGATCGATTGTTCCACGGGCGTAACTACCTCCACACGGTGCAAATTCAAAGTCTGCGAGCGCTATGTCTCGCAGTACGCGAGACGGTAGCAGCTCAAGCTGACGTTTTTTCCTCTCCTCATGTCGTATTGGACCGGCCCATCCGCGCGCGCATATGGTTAGAAAAAGAGCTGAGGAATGGCGGAACCAGGATCGATTCTTGGTCTCAAAGGTGACCACGGGTGCTGCTACCAGTCCGACCAAGTCCCGTTCATGATAAGTTGTAGGTGCATGTCGTACTTGAGGCGATTCAAGCCGGTTTTCTTTGAGTTTTTTTTCTTCTTCATTTTTTCATTCTTTTTTGCACCCCTTTCTTCATTTTTTCATTTCTTTTTTCTTTTGTTTATTTTTTGTATACGTCAACAACATTTTTCTAATACATGTCTAACATTTTTCAAATACAAACCAACCATTTTTGCAATACATGTTCAACATTTTTGTATACACATTTTTTAAATGCTTGATTATCATTTTTCAAATACAAGATTAACAATTTTTCAATATCTGGTCAACATTTTTTCCATTTTTACAAAACATTTAAACGCTTGATTAACATTTTCTTAATACATGGTCAACATTTCTTTCATACACATTTAACATTTTCCAAACACTTGATTAACATTTTCAAACCCTTGTTCGACATTTCTTTCAAATGCTGGATTAACATTTCTATATACATGATCAAACATTTTTACCATTTTTAATACATGGTCAACATTATTACCGTACAAATTTAACAATTTCCCAATTCTTGATTAATATTTTTAAATACTCGTTTAACATTTCCCAATTTTAGCTAGCTATGGTGCAAACTAAGTGTTGTGCCTCGTCTTAATATATCTACTAGCAAATATGCCCGTGCGTTGCACCGGAAGATAAAATAGTATGCATTTAAAGGCAGTGAAAATTATATGTGGGCACACGAAAAAAACATTTAGTTTATTGGTTTCTCCGCGTGTGAAGGAATCAATCCACTATTTTTCCATTCATTGATCGAGGGCATTTAAGAGTTTTGTTACATCATTGTACGCCAGACAAGGCCCATGAGTTATTCAATATACTCTTTTTTCCCATCCTTTCAGTCGAGGAGATTTTAAGGTATGAAGTTTCTAAATATTTTAGGAAACATGAATAATTTTGTAAATCCTAAACAGTTTATAAAGTATTATGTACACGTTCAAAAGACGCAAACAAAAATATGAAAGGAAATATCTTTCAAAATTCACAAACATTTTCAGAAAACACCAAATTTATAAAAACATGAACATTATTTGAATTTGTGAACATTTTTATAAAATGGGAACATGTGTTGAGAATTTATAAGATTTTTAGAAAATGTTTATCTTTTATACACGAACATTATTTTTAATTTTGAAATTTCACTAAAACATGAATATTTTTAAAATTTGGAGCATTTTTTCAAATGCCATTTTATTTTTTGAAATCCCGAACAATTTATAGAAACAATAAAAAAATAAAAAATGGGCAACTTTTTGCAAGTTCCAAATATTTTTAAAAATAACAACAAAATTTTGGAATTCTGAACATTTTTCAAAATTTCCTTTTTTTATTCTGAATATTTTTTGAGAATTTTTAGTTTACAAAATAAATTCGAAAAAGAAAAAAACTTGGAAGTGAAAAAAGATATAGGAAAGGAGAATAAAAATATTAGTAAAACACAGAAAAAATAAAAACGGGCCAGCCCATTATTGGTTGTCGGGTGCGAAACTCTGACTATTTGTCGCCCAAACCCTTGGGTTTGTAACTCAATCAAACGGCTATGGGGAGCTGAACACTTTTCCCAGTCCCCCGGCTTGGAGCGAGGAGAGCGAGCAGAGGAGCTGCGATGACCAACCATGTTGGAATGGTTTTTTCGGAGCGCTCTGTTGGATGCTTGCTCGAAGGGGGAGAGTGAGGTTTGGATCTGAGAATCCCCGTCTCTTCAAATAGACGGTTAGCCCGAAGGACTGGGGCTGGCAAATGCAAAAATGCATCGGCTCCTCGCATTCGCTCGACATGTGAAGATGGTTATTATTGAGGCACTAAAGCCGAGGAGTACAACATTGATGGAATGCCGGACACTATTCGTCGTAACAGGTACTTTGGAGTATTCGGAGATGGAACCCGCTCTGCAATGCCGAAGACAAGAGTGCGCGCCGGACTCATCGTCATTGAAGCCTGGTTCAGGGGCTATTGAGGGAGTCCTGGATTAGGGGGTATTCGGACAGCCGGACTATATACTTCGTCCGGACTATTGAAGCATGAAGATACAAGACTCAAGACTCCGTCCCGTGTCCGGATGGAACTCTCCTTTGCGTGGAAGACAAGCTTGGCGATCCGGATATTGTATTTCCTTCCTTGTAACCGACTCCGTGTAAACCCTAGCCCTCTCCGTGTCTATATAAACCGGAGAGGTTGGTCCTTAGAAGGCCGATCACAACTACAATCATAATAATCATAGGCTAGCTTCTAGGGTTTAGCCTCTACGATCTCGTGGTAAATCTACTCTTGTATTACCCATATCATCAATATTAATCAAGCAGGAAGTACGATTTTACCTCCATCGAGAGGGCCCGAACCTGGGTAAACATTGTGTCCCTTGCTTCCTGTTACCATCAGCCTAAGACGCACAGACCGGGACCCCCTACCCGAGATCCGCCGGTTTTGACACCGATACCCGGCGCGAGGCGAGCAGCCCCGCCATGGCGCTCGGCCTAGAGCGCGGCACACCGGCATCCTCTAGAGCGACTTCCCGATAGCGGAAGTGGCTCCCAGCCCGAAGTGCGCCCACGGTGGTTGGCCTCGGCGAGGACGTCGGCTTCGAGACGGCTCCCAGCGTGCACTGCCGCCTTTGGCCCTGACGTCGCCTATCGGCGCGTCCCTCCGCGGCGAAGCACGCGGCGACGTTGGCCTGCGGCCAATCGCGTGGTGACGCGGCCGCTGGCCTGCGAGCCAGAGTGCCGCACAAGGCCACAACGATGGTGGTCTGCTGCGGTCCCACGCTCCCGGTAGCACGGACCGCGCAGGCTGCAGCGGTGCCCTCCTGTCGACAGCGAATGGTAGCGCGTAGCCAGGCAGCCCTCGCCTCCGCTGTCCCTCCTTGACGGGCAGTGTGGTGCTCAGCATCCAGCGAGCGTGGCCATCCATCGGGAGATGCGATGCATGGCCTCGAAGACATGGAGTCGCACACGGGATTGCTGCAGCGTGGAAAGCCAAAGGAATCCTTAGTTTGGTAACCACACATATGAAAAACGTGGATGGAGCCTTATCTCTTCGTCGTTTTTCATTTAGCCATCAACATTTTACTGATTCATGAATCAGTCTGCACTTTTCTGTTGGGCCCTCCCCATTCTCTGTTGAGTTTTAAAATTACAGAGATGCATGGTTGTTAATGCTCGATATTGTTTTTGCGATTGAGATTCAATTTTCTCGTACAATAATATTGGTTTGCGATTGAAAATATCATTAATATTTTCTCGTAAAACCGCAGATTAATTCACTTGGATGAATTATATTGTAAATTTGAGGCATGACGACGTGGGATGCTCAATATTTTGAGATGTACACAATTCAAGTTTTTCACTTGAGCATCAAATTTGCATTTATTATTTGCAATTGAGAATTTTCTTTTATCTCTTGCAAAGATAAATTCAGTACCCCTTCAGTATTGATTTGCGATTGAGAATTTCTTCTCTCGCAAAACAATCTCATTGCGATTGAGATTAATTTTCTCTCGCAAAATATTAATTCACCTTGCTGAATTATCTTGCAACTTGATACAAGAACATCTCATTTAATTTGAGGTGTATAATTCAAGTTTTTTTCACTTGAACGTCAAGTTTGCAACATCATTACTATTCATTATAATAGTGGTGTATTTCTGTTGAGTATGATGTATTCCGGAATATATGTATCTCCATGTTCGCTACATGTCGAGATTAATACGTTTATTTGCAATTGAGATTTTTAATTTCTTGCAAATACAGATGCAAAATTCTTAGTGATTTCTTCAAATCGATGTATTGGGATCCCGAGGTAGTGTGTAGAACTGCTTTGCAGATTATCACCACTATTGTTTAAGCCTACATTTTGTCAAATTTGACATTATGATTGCACAACATTGTGCACTCCCATGCATTTTACTAAGTCATGACATAAGGCATTAGGAGTGAGTATCTACTGATTTCATCAGATTATACTCCCTAGTGCTGCGAGATCTACTTCATTTTGGAGATTATCTTCAAGGTGTCATTCTTAGCAATTTGAGATTCACATTAATGGTTTCAAGATAACTTCTTGAAATATCCATTAATGTTACAATATTACCATGATGGTCTTTAGTTTCTAATTGTAAATTAATTATCTCTGGTAATCGATGGCTTGAGAATTTGAGGCATTCGCCCTCAAACGCCACCACTACCATACCTGGGCATGGACATCATGATCACTCTTGTGTCTTGTGGAATAGTGTGTGCAATCCAAGACCACATGATTAACCTTTGGTCGTAATCACACCACTAACAGAAAAATATTGTCTTATACATCATAAGGCATTATATCGATTCACATCTCTGCATCTGGTTATTCTGTATCAGCAATTCCTAGGACACAACAGACCTCAAGGGCAAAGGTTTGAATCTTACTTCAACCTTCAATCCGACATCACCAGCTGTGACGGGACCCTATGGGCATGGAGAATAATGTGATGGTTGAATATGCCTCAACCGACATGTTTGGAGACTATGAATAGTCTTTCAATCTCCTGAGTGGTCAATATAATTAATGTCCATTTACGATGTTGTAACAACATAAGTATTGTTGTCATCATATATTGCATATCAGAATATATTGTATCAGCACTTTGGTACAAATACATTTGTATGTATTCTATATATTTGACAGTGATTTTCATATTGAGAGTCTTCATGTCTATATATAGATTTCTATGGGAGTCAATCCGATGAAAAATGATATGTGCCTTGTGTGGACATATGCACCACAAACTCTATACATAGGGAAGTCCAATGTCTCCACTCTCATTGAGAGAAAGGAGATATTTTAAAATCGCTAGATGCGATGAGGTATTTGTTGGCTCAACTCGAGTCATATTTACTATCCCTGTGGGTACTCGAGTAACATCGGGATGCTTTATTGCTTCCCAGGTTTAACTCGTACCCTAGTAAGCTATGGAGGTATCCGTCAAAATAGTTTCCATAACGAAACTTATGATGACAACAAAGAGAAATAACTTCTCTTTACCACATGCAACAGATATGGCAAGAACATTCTCTGTGTATCATCTGGATTGTACTACACATACGACACAGCCCGTAGAACATGTTGCATACGAGGTAGTTTTCAAGAATGTCTTGTACATGACAAGCTTGGTATACTAATGACCCACAAGTATAGGGGATCTATCGTAGTCCTTTCGATAAGTAAGAGTGTCGAACCCAACGAGAAGCAGAAGGAAATGATAAGTGGTTTTCAGTAAGGTTTTCTCTGCAAGCACTGAAATAGTAGGTGATAGATAGTTTTGTGATAAGATAAATAGTAACGAGCAAAAAGTAAATAAAGTAAATAAAGTGCAGCAAGGTGGCCCAATCCTCTATGTAGCAAAGGATAAGCCTGGACAAATTCTAAGAATGAAGAAGGAGCTCCCGAGGACACATTGGGAATTATCGTCAAGCTAGTTTTCATCACATTCGTAAGATTCGTGTTCGGTACTTTGATAATTTGATATGTGGGTGGACCGGCACTTGGGTACTTCCCTAACATGGACAAGCATCCCACTTATGATTAACCCATATTGCAAGCGTCCGCAACTACAAAAAGGAGTATCAAGGTAAACCTAACCACATCATTAAACATATGGGTCCATATCAACCCCTAACGAAGCAATGCATAAACTAGGGTTTAAGCTTCTATCACTCTAGCAACCCATCATCTACTTATTACTTCCCTATGCCTTCCTCTAGGCCCAAATAATGGTGAAGTGTCATGTAGTCGACGTTCACATAACACCACTAGAGGAAAGACAATATACATCTCATCAAAATATCGAACGAATACCAAATTCACATGACTACTAATAGCAAGACTTCACCCATGTCCTCAGGAATAAACGTAACTACTCACAAAGCATATTCATGTTCATAATCAGAGGGGTAATAATATGCATAAAGGATCTGAACATATGATCTTCCACCAAGTAAACCAAATAGCATCAACTACAAGGAGTAATCAACACTACTAGCAACCCACAGGTACCAATTTGTGGTTTTGATACAAGATTGGATACAAGAGATGAACTAGGGTTTTGAGAGGAGATGGTGCTGGTGAAGATGTTGACGGAGATTGACCCCCTCTCGATGAGAGGATCGTTGGTGATGACGTTGGTGATGATTTCCCCCTCCCGAAGGGAAGTGTCCCCGGCAGAACAGCTCCGCCAGAGCCCTAGATTGATTCCGCCAAGGTTCCGCCTCGTGGCGGCGGAGTTTCGTCCCGTAAGCTTGCCCACGATTTTTTCCAAAGGGAAAGTGATGATATAGCAGAAGATGGACGCCGGAGGCCCACCAGGGGCCCAGGAGATAGGGGGCCGCGCCCTGGGGGGGGGGGGGGCGCCCCCTGTCTCCTGGACAGGGTGTGGGCCCCCTGGCCTATTTCTTTTGCCCATAAATTCTTATTAAATCCAAAAAGTTGTTTCGTGGAGTCTCAGGTCTTTTGGAGTTGAGCAGAATAGGTTTCCAACGTTTGCTCCTTTTCCAGCCAGAATTCCAGCTGCTGGCATCCTCCCTCTTCATGGTAAAGCTTATAAAATAAGAGAGAATAGCCATAAGTATTGAGATATAATGTGTAATAACAGCCCATAATGCAATAAATATTGATATAAAAGCATGATGCAAAATGGACGTATCAACTCCCCCAAGCTTAGACCTCGCTTGTCCTCAAGCGAAAGCCGAAATCGAAAAATATGTCCACATGTTTAGAGATAGAGGTGTCGATAAAAATAAAATACGGACATGAGGGCATCATGATCATTCTAATAACAGCAACATATATGGATTTTGTCATATGATTTCCTATGTTCAAGTAATAAGCAATTCACAATGTCAAGTATGGTTCAAAAATTTCATTGGGAACTAACAAACTATAATCTCAGTCATTGAAGCAATTGCAATTTATCATAACATCAGAAAGAGTCAATAATAGAGCTTTTCAGCAAGCTCACATACTCAACTATCTCGTAGTCCCCTATAATTGTTAACACTCACGCAATACTTGTGGTTATAGAGTTTTAGCCGGACACTGAGAAAGATAGGGCCTTATTGTGTTGCCTCCCAACATATTCACCTTTAGGTGATGTCAACAATAATAGCCTATGCCAACTTACATCCAATTGGATATATGTATCATGATCTTTCAAACACGAGGAGCTTGCCAAAGGATAAAAATAAAAAGGGAAAGGTGAGTATCACCTTGACTCAAGCATAAAGTAAAAACATAAAGTAAAAGATAGGTCCTTCGCAGAGGGAAGCAGAGGTTGTCATGCGTGTTTAGGGTTGATGCACGAAATCTTAATGCAAAAGAATGTCACTTTATATTGCCCCTTGTATGTGGACCTTTATTATGCAATCCGTCGCTTTTATTACTTCCACAACAAGTTTGTACAAAGCTTATTTTCTCTGCACTATTAAGTCATACATATTTAGAGAGCAATTTTTATTGCTTGCACCGATGACAACTTACTTGAAGGATCTTACTCAATCCATAGGTAGGTATGGTGGACTCTCATGGCAAAACTGGGTTTAAGGATATTTGGAAGCACAAGTAGTATTTCTACTTGGTGGAAGAAATTTGGCTAGCATGAGGGGGAAAGGCAAGCTCAACATGTTTGGAAAGTCAATGACAATATACTTTAACTGAGATGTCGGAAAACATAAACCATTACGTTGTCTTCCTTGTCCAACGTCAACTCTTTTAGCATGTCATACTTAATGAGTGCTTCACAATCATAAAAGATGTCCAAGATAATATATTTATATGTGAACCCCTCTTTCCTTATCACTTCCTATTAATTGCAATGATGACCAAGGCTACGTTCATCAACTCTCAACATTTTTTATGCCTCATACTTTCTATGTGTGAAGTTATCACTATCCATAGGATCAATATGAACTCTTTTGTTCTTTCTACTTTCTCAAGATCATAGCAACATTGCAAAGCCCTTGACTCAACACTAATCTTTATTATAGATAGCACACGGACTCGATTACATAAAGAGATCACAATGAAAAACTCAAACTACTTGATATCAAAACTTTGAACTAATAGATCAAGATACTACTAAAAGGATCGAACTAAATAAAGCGGTAAAAATAGGAGTGTGATGGTGATACGATACCGAGGCACCTCCCCCAAGCTTGGCAGTTGCCAAGGGGAGTGCCCATACCCATGTGATTATTTCTTCGGAGATGGTGAAGTAGGAGTTGTTGCACTTTTCTTCTCTAGCTTGAGTCTGAGGCTAAAATTTTCCTCCCTCAGATCCTCATTCTCGAGCTCAAGTTTCATTGTCTTTTTGCATAGTGTTGCCTTGCTGTCCTGCAAAAAACGTGGTGGGATAGATTGGACCTTAGGGAGGCTTGACTTCTTGAACTCCACATGCATATCACCAGGTTGAGGCAGTGGATCGTCCTCTTCATCAGAGCTTGTCTCCTGCTTCCTCTTTGGATCATAGTCTTCTTCTTCCTCTATGGTCCAGCCATAATGTTCCACATCCCCATATACTTTTGGGTTTGCAATATAATCAGCCATGTAGTTCTCTCCCTCCGAATCTTGGGACGACATCTTGTTCCAAATCTGCAACAGGAACAGCTCGAAACGAAAATAGAGGATATTTGCGCGATACGGTGGTCAAAAACTTCGGGAGTAAATATAGTGAATTTTTACCGACCAAAATACGTAACATACAAGAAAACGGAGTCCAGGAGGCACACGAGGTGCCCACGAGACAGGGGCGCGCCCTATAGGGGGCCCCTCCTCTCTCGTGGGAGCCTTGTGCCCCTTTCGGACTACTTCTTTCTTCCTAAAATCTTTAAATAATCCAAAACTGATAAAAATTGCCATTAGAGTTGTTTTGGAGTCGGTTTACTTAGCGTACCACGTACCTCTGCCTTTTCAGAGTCTGGAACGTTCTGGAAAGTGTCTCTTATGTATTCCTCAGGGGTTATGGTTTCAATAATATTAGTTTCAACATTTATAGGATTACGTGAAATATAATGTTTAATTCTTTAACCGTTTACCACCCTCGGATTTGCGCCTTCGACGTTGTTGATTTTTATAGCACCAGAACGATAGACCTCCTCGATAACGTAGGGACCTTCCCATTTTGAGAGAAGTTTTCCTGCAAAAAATCTTAAACGAGAGTTGAACAATAACACACAATCTCCTACGTTAAACTCACGCTTCTGTATCCTCTTATCATGCTAGCATTTGACTTTTTCTTTGAAAAGCTTGGCATTCTCATATGCTTGGGTTCTCCATTCATCAAGTGAGCTAATATCAAACAACCTCTTCTCACCGGCAAGTTTGAAGTCATAATTGAGCTCTTTAATAGCCCAATATGCTTTATGTTCAAGTTCAAGAGGTAAATGACATGCTTTTCCATAAACCATCTTATATGGAGACATACCCATAGGATTTTTGTATGCAGTTCTATAGGCCCATGATGCATCATCAAGTTTTTTGGACCGATTCTTTCTATATCTATTCACAGTCTTTTGCAAAATTAATTTGAGCTCTCTATTGCTCAACTCTACTTGACCACTAGACTGCGGGTGATAAGGAGATGCGATTCTATGATTGACATCATACTTAGCGAGCATCTTACGGAAAGCACCATGAATAAAGTGTGAACCACCATCAGTCATAAGATATCTAGGGACTCCAAACCTCGGAAAAATAACTTCTTTAAGCATTTTAATAGAAATGTTATGATCAGCACTACTAGTTGGAATAGCTTCTACCCACTTAGTAACATAATCAACAGCAACTAAAATATGTGTATAACCATTGGAGGCAGGAAAAGGTCCCATATAATCAAAGCCCCAAACATCAAATGGTTCAATAACAAGAGAATAATTCATAGGCATTTCTTGACGTCTACTGATGTTACATATTCTTTGACATTCATCACAAGATAAGACAAACTTACAAGCATCTTTGAAAAGAGTAGGCCAATAAAAACCAGATTGTAGTACCTTGTGTGCAGTTCTATCTCCAGCGTGGTATCCTCCGTAGGATTCAGAGTGACACTTGCGTAGGATTTGTTCCTGTTCATGCTCAGGCACACAACGTCTAATAATACCATCTACTCCTTCTTTATAAAGGTGTGGATCATCCCAGAAGTAATGTCTTAAATCATAAAAGAACTTTTTCTTTTGCTGGTATGTGAAACTAGGCGGTATATATTTAGCAACAATGTAATTAGCATAATCCGCATACCAAGGAGCAGTACGAGAAGCATTGATGACTGCTAATTGTTCATCAAGAAAACTATCATTAATAGGCAGTGGGTCATCAAGAACATTCTCTAACCTAGACAAGTTGTGTGCAACGGGGTTCTCAGCTCCCTTTCTGTCAATAATATGCAAGTCAAATTCTTGGAGCAAGAGAACCCATCTAATGAGTCTAGGCTTAGCATCTTTCTTTTCCATAAGATATTTAATAGCAACATGATCAGTGTGGATAGTAACTTTGGAATCAACAATATAAGGTCTAAACTTATCACACGCAAACACAACTGCTAAGAATTCTTTTTCAGTGGTAGCATAATTTCTCTGGGCAGTATCAAGAGTCTTGCTAGCATAATGGATAACATTCAATTTCTTATCGACTCTTTGCCCTAAAACAGCCCCTACAGCATAATCACTAGCATCGCACATAATTTCAAAAGGTAAATTCCAATCAGGTGGCTGAACAATAGGTGCAGTGATCAAAGCTTTCTTAAGTGTTTCGAATGCTTCTACACAATCATCATCAAAGACAAAAGGAATATCTTTTTGCAATAAATTAGTCAGGGGCCTAGAGATTTTAGAGAAGTCCTTAATGAACCTCCTATAAAAGCCGGCATGACCAAGGAAACTTCTTATACCTTTTATGTCCTTGGGACATGGCATCTTTTCAATAGCATCAACTTTGGCTTTATCAACTTCAATACCTATCTCGGAGATCTTGTGCCCCAAGACAATGCCTTCATTAACCATAAAGTGACACTTTTCCCAATTCAGGACGAGACTAGTGTCTTCGCATCTCTGCAAAACTCGATCAAGGTTGCTCAAACAATCATCAAAAGAGGATCCATAGACGGAGAAGTCATCAATGAATACTTCACAAATCTTTTCACAAAAATCAGAAAATATAGCCATCATGCATCTTTGAAAGGTAGCAGGTGCATTACATAAACCAAAAGGCATACATCTATAATCAAAAGTACCAAAAGGGCAAGTAAAAGTAGTTTTAGATTGATCCCCCGTTGATACAGGTATCTAAGAGAAGCCAGAATAACCATCTAGAAAGCAAAAATGTGTGTGTTTGGATAGCCTCTCTAGCATTTGATCAATAAAAGGTAAAGGGTAATGACCTTTCTTAGTAGCTTTATTTAACTTACAAAAATCAATTACCATCCTATAGCCTGTAATAATTCTTTACGGGATCAATTCATCTTTATCATTAGGAACAACAGTAATACCTCCCTTTTTAGGGACACAATGGACAGGGCTTACCCATTCACTATCAGCAACGGGATAAATAATACCTGCCTCAAGGAGCTTTAGTATCTCCTTTCTTACCACTTCCTTCATTTTGGGATTTAATCGTCTTTGAGGATCTCTAACTGGTTTGGCATCTTTCTCCACTGAGATTTTGTGTTGACATAATGTGGGAGTAATGCCCTTAAGATCATGCAGAGTATATCTAATAGCAGCTCAGTGCTTCTTCAAAGTTTTCAATAATCTTTCTTCTTCTTTCTCTGAAAGGTTAGCACTAATAATAACAGGATATATTTCTTTTTCATCAAGATAAGCATACTTAAGATTATCAGGTAAAGGTTTGAGTTCAAACACGGGGTCACCCTTGGGTGGAGGGGTATCCCCAAGAATTTCAACGGGAAGGTTATGTTTCAGCATAGGTTCTTGTTTAAGGAACACTTCATCTATTTCTTCCCTTTCCTTCATAAACATATCATTTTCATGATCTAGCAAATATTGTTCTAACGGATCAGTTGGTGGAACAGCAATGGAAGCAAGACCAATAATTTCATCCTTACTAGGTGGTTCCCTTTCACGAGGTTGTCTACTAAACTTGGCAAAATTAAACTCATGAGACATACCATCTATGCCAACAGTGACAATATTCTTTTCACAATTAATCTTAGCACTAGCAGTATTCAAGAAGGGTCTACTAAAAATAATGGGACAAAAATCATCTTGTGGGGAACCAAGAACAAGAAAATCAGCAGGGAATTTAATCTTCCCACACAAGACTTCAACATCTCTAACAATCCCAATAGGTTTAATGGTGTCCCTATTAGCAAGCTTAATATTAACATCAATGTCTTCTAATTCAACAGGTGCAATATCGTGCATAATTTCTTTATAAAGATCATAAGGTATCGCATTAGCACTAGCATCCATATCACATAAACCATGGTATAATGATCTCCTATTTTAATAGAAATAACAGGCGTGCCTACGACAGGTCTACGTGTCTTAGTATCGGGTCTAGCAATATTAGCAGTTTCACCCAAGAAAGAGATAACATGCCCATCTAAGTCCTCATCCAAAAGATCTTTAATCATAGCAATACCGGGTTCAACATTAATTTGCTCAGGAGGTGTATAGGTCCTAGTATTACTCTTACGGACAACAGTCGAAGCTTTAACATGATCTTTTATCCTAACAGGAAAAGGAGGTTTTTCAACATAAGCAGTAGGAATAATGGGATCACTATATGTAATAGTCTTTTCTTCGACTGTAATGGGTGCAACTACTTTAACTTCAACATGAGGATTATATCTAAACCACTTCTCTTTAGGGAGATCAACGTGAGTAGCAAAAGTTTCACAAAAAGTAGCTACTATCTCAGAGTCAACTCCATACTTAGAGCTAAATCCACGGAAAGCATCGGTATCCATAAAAGATTTAACACAATCAAACTTAGGTGTCATACCTGACTCCTTACCATCGTCGGAACCCCAATCTTCAGAGTTGAGTTTAATTCTTTCCAATAAGTCCCATTTGAAATCAATAGTCTTCAGCATATAGGAACCAGCACAGGAAGTATCGAGCAAGTTGCGATTATCAAGAGAAAGCCGAGCATAAAAATTCTGAATAATCATTTCCCGAGAGAGCTCATGATTGGGGCATGAATACAACATTGACTTAAGCCTCCCCCAAGCTTGAGAGATGCTTTCTCCTTCGCGAGGCCAAAAATTATATATGTAATTACAATCACGATGAACAAGATGCATAGGATAGAAGTTCTGGTGAAATTCCAACTTCAATCGCTTATAATTCCAATATCTCGTATCATCACATAGCCTATACCATGTCATTGCACCTCCCTTCAAAGATAAAGGGAATACCTTCCTTTTGACAACATCATCAGGAATACCTGCAAGCTTAAATAATCCACAAACTTCATCCACAAAGATAAGGTGTAAATCGGGATGCAATGTTCCATCTCCTGCAAAAGGATTAGCTAGCAGTTTTTCTATCATACCCGAAGGAATCTCAAAGTGAATATTTTCATAAGGTTTGGTAGGTTGAGGAGCATCTCTTTGCTCTTCTGGTTGGGGTGAAGATACCCCAAACAAGCCCCTCAGAGGATTAGTTTCCATAGTGACAAGTAACAGAAAATTTCAGCACACTATATAAATGTTTCCTTACCAAGTTCCACTCACCAAGAGCACTACACTCCCCGACAACGGCGCCAGAAAAGAGTCTTGATGACCCAAAAGTATAGGGGATCTATCATAGTCCTTTCGATAAGTAAGAGTATCGAACCCAACAAGGAGCAGAAGGAAATGATAAGCGGTTTTCAGTAAGGTTCTCTCTGCAAGCACTGAAATAGTAGGTGATAGATAGTTTTGTGATAAGATAAATAATAACGAGCAAAAAGTAAATAAAGTAAATAAAGTGCAGCAAGGTGGCCCAATCCTCTATGTAGCAAAGGATAAACCTGGACAAATTCTAATAATGAAGAAGGAGCTCCCGAGGACAC
This sequence comes from Triticum aestivum, assembly GCF_018294505.1. Taxonomy (NCBI): domain Eukaryota; kingdom Viridiplantae; phylum Streptophyta; class Magnoliopsida; order Poales; family Poaceae; genus Triticum; species Triticum aestivum. The sequence goes on from NC_057810.1 coordinate 47,698,356, forward strand.
ATTGGGAATTATCGTCAAGCTAGTTTTCATCACATTCGTAAGATTCGCGTTTGGTACTTTGATAATTTGATATGTGGGTGGACCGGCACTTGGGTACTTCCCTAACATGGAAAAGCATCAAACTTATGATTAACCCCTATTGCAAGCATCCTCAACTACAAAAAGGAGTATTAAGGTAAACCTAACCACAACATTAAACATATGGGTCCATATCAACCCCTAACGAAGCAACGCATAAACTAGGGTTTAAGCTTCTGTCACTCTAGCAACCCATCATCTACTTATTACTTCCCTATGCCTTCCTCTAGGCCGAAATAATGGTGAAGTGTCATGTAGTCGACGTTCACATAACACCACTAGAGGAAAGACAACATACATCTCATCAAAATATCGAACGAATACCAAATTCACATGACTACTAATAGCAAGACTTCACCCATGTCCTCAGGAACAAACGTAACTACTCACAAAGCATATTCATGTTCATAATCAAAGGGGTAATAATATGCATAAAAGATCTGAACATATGATCTTCCACCAAGTAAACCAAATAGCATCAGCTACAAGGACTAATCAACACTTCTAGCAACCCACAGGTACCAATTTGTGGTTTTGATACAAGATTGGATACAAGAGATGAACTAGGGTTTTGAGAGGAGATGGTGCTGGTGAAGATGTTGATGGAGATTGACCCCCTCTCGATGAGAGGATCGTTGGTGATGACGTTGGTGATGATTTCCCCCTCCCGGAGGGAAGTGTCCCCGGCAGAACAGCTCCGCCAGAGCCCTAGATTGATTCCGCCAAGGTTCCGCTTCGTGGTGGCGGAGTTTCGTCCCGTAAGCTTGCCCACGATTTTTTCCAGAGGGAAAGTGATGATATAGCAGAAGATGGACGCCGGTGGCCCACCAGGGGGCCCAGGAGATAGGGGGCCGCGCCCTAGGGGGGCCCCTGTCTCCTGGACAGGGTGTGGGCCCCCTGGCCTATTTCTTTTTCCCATAAATTCTTATTAAATCCAAAAAGTTGTTTCGTGGAGTCTCAAGTCTTTTGGAGTTGTGCATAATAGGTTTCCAACGTTTGCTCCTTTTCCAGCCAGAATTCCAGCTGCCAGCATCCCCCCTCTTCATGGTAAACCTTGTAAAATAAGAGAGAATAGCCATAAGTATTGAGATATAATGTGTAATAACAGCCCGTAATGCAATAAATATTGATATAAAAGCATGATGTAAAATGGACGTATCACATACTCGCCTTGGTCATCAAGACATTGGGTTGAATCTGAAACTATCAGCAATTCCAATAGTTTATGATTATTGTGATGCTAAATTCTAACAACATGTGGATGTTATGTGCACTACAAGTGACACAGGAAAGCTAATTTTAAGGCTCGCACACCTTAAAGTCTACGCTGAGCCATTCAGATTCCTGGAATGCATCAAGTTGAGGTAAGTGGCTCTTCCCATCCATTGACTAGACTATTCAGGTATTTCATGGTTCTAAAAGACATATCTACATGATGGTCTTAAGTGTGTGCTTTATTCACACGAAACCATTGTCTCATTATCCTGACATCGATTTCAAGCAAATCGAATGGATAACATTGCAGAATTCTCCTTGAGTGCCTTCTCTATGGCCGTTGGATTGAAGTTTAGCAATTTGTCCTAATGTCTAGACTCAAAATGGTTTGGTAGAATCCTATCCAAAGAGTTAAGCTCATTGCATTATCTTTACTTTGGAATTGCAACTTACCAACTTTACGTTGGAGTCATGCAGTTTTACACGCTCATGACAGAACTGCATAATATTATTCCCCTCTATCTTTGATATGTGGTTATCTACCAAGTATTTCCTATCTGTGGTAATTCGGTTTCATACCGATATCACCACCCGGCATACATCATTGGCCCCTCAACATATAGTTGGGATCTATGTGAGGAATAACTGTATTTCCGTCAATACCTCAAGCCCCCCCCCCCCCCCGCATGGGGGGGAGTTATTTAAGGCTAGTATGCTAATTCAATGAGGAACATTTCCAGGCATTAGGGGGAGATTTCAAGTACCATAAAGAATGCCAGGAAATTAGTGGAATGTTCAACACATTTCTGCCTCAAGTCCACATACTCAAAGATCTGAACCATGCGTTCAGAAGATTTGCAACACATTGCAAATAACCTGCCAGATTCATTTACTGACTATAAAGGTGTCATACAATCCTACAATCCTGAAAAATATGTCGGAAAGAGTGGAGGTACCAACTAAAATCACCCAACTCCCCGTTCAAAGCAACAGGGGGAGAAGTACGACAATAGTACATCAGGATTCAGCTTCTCACAAGCAAGGATATCAAGGCCTGTGAATCAGTAAATGCAAGTCAACTTCACATTGACAGACACCTGATGGGTAGTATACACCCAGTGGACGGGAAACCTCCACCAACCCAGGTCATAGTGCACAAAATCGCGAGCAGTCACTATGGGTAACGATATTTCCATCAACTATATATTGATATATAGATTCTAGAGAAACATATAACCGAAAGTCTACAATTGTCGACATACATTTCTCAACTAGATTGAAAAAACCTTTCAAGTGATTTAGATCCAAAGACCATGGCCATGGCAAAGTGTGAACAACACTCGGACTGAACTCAAGCAAAGGGTATAATCTAGGTAGAAATGATCTTGCTCAATAATGCAAAGGTATTCATAAGCAATACCGAAACCAGTTTTCTTCTGGAAACAGAATTGAGAACAAGGAGGTGGTGAAACAAAGAGCAAGTATTGTAGCACAAGGGTTCACGCAGATACCCAACTATTCTCCAGAGGTGGAATCTCTTTTCGATATTTATATCATTGGCAGTTCAAAATCATTTATCTCTGCAGTTGATAGATGTAGTGATTACATATCCATGTAGACCACTAGATTCAGATATTGATGGTTCCCGGCGGAACCTCAATTTTGAATCGAAGCACAAAATGCAACATACATCGTGTAAAATCAATAAGTCACGATATGACTTATTATTATTACCGGTACATTTGGTACAACCGACGTAGTGAGTTCCTTATTCACAAGGATTACTCTTACAATGATGATTATCTATGTTTGTGTGTCTGCAATGACGACACATGTAATCATCTAAATGACGGAGTTTAAAATGAAGGATTTGGGTGAACCAAAATACCGCTCATTACTACAACTTGAGCACCTTCATACATTATGGTATACTATGTTGTCTATATCCAAAATATATTGGAGAAATTCATTGTGGACAAATCTTATCCATCCATAACACTCATGGTAGTTCATTCTCTAGATATAGAGAAAGATCTATTTAGACCAAGCGATGATGGAAATAAGATACTGAGACTCAACGTTCCATAATGCCATTGGATCCACCAAACACAACTGGTTGGTACTCAAGAATATCTTTTGATATCTCTAAGGCATTAAACATCTTGTCCTAGTTTTTCAGTTTCACAGAAATGTGAACACCGATATCATTGGATACATCAATCAGATCCCCACTATGTCAGATTGTAGACAAGTTTAGTCTTCCTACTAGGTGTGGTAGCCCTCTCATGAAGAGTATTCGAAACAGACCTCATGGCTACATCCACCAACCATTATCTTAATGTTGCTTCTGTTGCCCAGATGCAAACAGGTTACGTAATAAGCAATATCACTATATTGCATATCTTGCAAGTCAAATCATGTGACTGAGTTGTTTACCAAGTCTCTACCAACTTCTACATGCCATAAATATGTTCATGGAATTGGTATGTGATGGCTTTGGAATTTGCAAGAATCAAGGGGAGTATCTTCCTGAATTGTTCCTGTTCAATGCATCATATTATACTTTTTTTCCTTCATGAGTTTACTATATAGGTTCTCATAAAGGTTTTTAATGAGGTAATATCAACATGAGATCATATGTCGTACTTTTCGTTTTCCCCACCGAGGTTTTTAGGAAAGTATATACGCCATATTTATTGTCCTCCAAACTCTATGGGTTTTCTCGTATTGAGTTAAAAGAGACAATAACCATTATATGTTGCATCGTTTTCTCCTTATTTTTCCCCACTGGGTTTGAAGGAGTTTTAGCAACATATCAAACACTATACTCCTCACATTTTTCCCACAGGGTTTTTGGAGGAGAACTTAATCAAGATGATGGATCCTTATGCAGTCAAGCGGTGATTAGGAGGAGTGTTAAGAATAACTAATCCTAGATTAATTAAGGGATAATCCCCACTTGTCAGACACATGTAATCCCACCCCGTGGGAACCGTCGTTGCGGTTATTCCTGGAGCGTCGCCTCCGGAACCGACATATGTATCGCGTCCGCTCCTGTTGTATATAAGGATCCGCTTCCATCAATAAAGACAAGAGTTGATTCGCTTTAACCTTCTAACAGTACAACCATAATTTTCTTATCCCTCTCGTTCCCCTAAATGCTCCTAGTCACTGAATTATATACACCAAATAAATCCCTTTGCACGTCGTTAATGACCAAAAAAAAGTTGATGCTGGCTATGTTCTCTGATGTCAGCATGATATCATATATAGTGATTAGCATGAACCAATCCCTTTGACTCATGCGTACTCCCTTGGGAAAGAAATATAAGAGCGTTTAGATAACTAAAGTTGTGATCTAAACACTCTTATATTTCTTTAAAGAGGGAGTATAAATTAAGAAGTGCAAGATAAAGAAATGCTGGTCCTTGATTTGTTGTTGACTCTTATATTCTTTAGAGAGGAAGTATAAATTAAGAAGTGCAAGATAAAGAATGATGATCCTTGATTTGTTTTTGACGTCAGCATGCCATCATTACCTTGTAGTTATGATACAAATTGGATCTTTCATACAGAGTTGGAGGCTTGCTCCTTTGATCCGCACACGCTTAAACACAAAGAGCATGTATATGTTTTGTCTCCGGATTTCAACTCGTGCTTGGCCAACAAATATGGTCTGATCGGGACATCGGGTAGAGCAAAAGGCAAGTTTGCTAATACGCGTGGAGGAAATGCCTTTGATTAGGGCATCTACAACAGTGACCAGTAAATTTCCACCCGCAATTTGTTGGAATTCCGCCTTCAGAATCGATTACATCAAATACGAGGAACACACGCGCACAAAAAAGTGACAGCCAAAGGCCCTTGTCGTGCCCTCTTTTCTCTTTATTTTCTTGTTTCTCAACTCACGGTATTACAAATCCGATGCACCGGTGTGCATATATATAAACGACCTCACGAGCTATAGCTATCTAACCTAAACCGACTTAAACAACTACTCCTGGCCAGACACACGTTGGAACATAACTAGGACACGGGCAGTATGCATGCTAATTCGTAATACTACATGGCTTGCAAACCGGCCACCCCATGTACATCTCAACTTACCTAGTTAATTATCCGTCCAGCTTGATCACGATTACACCAAACTAACTCAGGCATTGTTTGGATTATCCCAACAATCACCCCTAATCCAAACATCCGTCTCTTTATCCGACGACATACGAGACACGCAGACAACCACCTGTTCATCTTGTCAGGCTGGCTGCCTCCGGTGACGCAACTTACCAGACTGCAACTTCGCTCTCCTTGCAATGATGATCACTACTTCATCTCACCGCAACTTCATTTGCATACCAACTCATAGATTTTAACCAATGAATACCCGGACTATTAGCCACGCTGTCACATCTTAGCGTGCTACATGCAGACTAAACACATAGCCTCATGCATGAACTCAACTTAACTGGTGCGCGTCCATCTTCACGTTGATCTTCATCTTCTCATCGGTTGAATGCACGCGGGGAGGCACAACTCTTCACCCACCACATCTCCACTTTCCCATCATCGTTGGTGACACAACTTACCAAACAACGCTCCCTGTCGAGCGGCAACGCAACTCGCCATATACGTGCAACTCAACTTCACCGTATATGAACTCGCCGGAACTCCATGATCACGAACGGAAACGCAAGGCACAATTTACTTTTTCCATCCACTCTAACTCTTAATTCTCATCAGCCAGTGACGCGTCTCAACTACAGCAGATGACTCACACCCCCGAATTCTTGGACGCACCATACAAGAACTCATGCACACCTCGACGACAGCCCGCATGTTTGCCGTCACCACCTTGCTCTCATTTGCAATGATATCGATGGTTTCCCTGGTGTCGCAACTTCGGCACCTCCATAACCATCACCAATCACCAATGCCTTGTCGACGACAGCATGTCGCCCTCCTCCAGGTCGTTCCGCCGAACGACAATCACGAGCCGCCTCGCTTACGACAGTGTCCTCGCCACCTTCTCACCGTCGCTACGCCGAGCAAAGATCACCCGATCCTCCTCGTACGTCGCTCCCCGAACGACTATTGCCTGCTCCACCTCGTCGCTGCACCACCCAGCGACTATATCGCCCGCTCTTCCTCGTCGCTGTACCACCGAACGACTATATGGCCCGCCCCGAGGCGCTAGTAGATCGCCACCCCGGGGCAAGCGCAGCTGTACTGGAACCTTGCTCTAGAGACCAATTGTTGGAATTTCGCCCTCAGGATCGATTACATCAGATACGAGGAACACACGCACACAAAAAAAATGATAGCCAAGGGCCCTTGTCGTGCCCTTTTTTCTCTTTATTTTTTTGTTTCTCAACTCAAGGTGTTACAAATCGGATGGACCGGTGTGCATATATATAAATGACCTCACGAGCTATAGCTAGCTAACCTAAACCGACTCAAACAACTAATCCTGGCTGGACACACGTTGAAACATAACTAGGACATGGGCAGCATGCATGCTAATTCCTAATACTACACGGCTTGCAAACCGGCCACCCCACGTACATCTCAACTTACCTAGTTAATTATCCGGCCAGCTTGATCACGATTACACCAAACTAACTCAGGCATTGTTTGGATTATCCCAACACAATCGTCCACGGACAGAGGACCAGTCCGTGGACATCTATACATGAAACCGCCATCCAACCCAGTTTGCATACCTTTCAAACACTTTTTTAACAAACCAGATGAAATTCATGCAAAGACAGTGAAATTCATACAAATCGCACGAAAACGTTTACATTTTGGACATATCTTTTAACTAAAAATGATACTAGAGTAACATGAAACTACTCAGCGTCGGCGAATAGCCACTCCGGCGACATGGATAGCCTTGACTAGTCTACTGCCGGCCGCAATGGATCTCCATTGCCGTCCCCATGTCCCGTAGCTGTGAGCCCTGGAGGTATATGCTTTAGCACAAAGAGCGGCTCGCTTCCCTACCGCTCATCGGAGTGGAACAACCGGTTGATGCTTTTGCCGGTGGGGAAGGGTCCCTACACTGCATGGATAGGAGTTGGTTTTGGGTAGGGGACGACGGTGGCTTGCCAGAGGGCAAGACATCGGGTGTGTACTCCGGCGTCACCTTGGCGTGGCATTCATGGGACCCAAGCGGCAGCGGCTCCTCGATGATGGCGGCGAGTGTGGACGTGCTGGCCACCACCTAGTCGATGTCTGCGCAGCCCGTTTCTTTCTCTGCAGGCAGGGAGTGGCTACGCGCACGTTGACATCATATGACGCGGCCGCAGGCATGGGAGGGGCGGTACGACATGGCACCGTCGACGGCAGCCACGATGCCCATGCAGCCGTGCTCCCCGCCGGTGCCGACCTGTAACAACTCGCCACTCCTCAGTTCGTGACCGCCGGGCTCGATGGGCCACCCAGCCGTTTTTATGCCGGAATACTCTTCTTCCTACTCGTCGGATGCCATGAAGAAAACTTCTCAAGGAGGATAATGGTGAGTGGAGGTATGGTACGGTTCTTGCCCGACGTCTGACATTGTTTAAATAGCGGGCGAACACGAGAAGCCAACCAATGTTCTGTTTATTGCCGGCCGACTCGCAAACGGACATGTGGTTGGAGTAGGTATCTTGGCACACACACGGGTTTAATGAAGGAAGGCGGGCAGTCTGCAACCGTTTGAATGGGGGCGAGCATGCATGTTCAGCATGGCGTGCAGCGCCCTCAGCCAGTGTGCCGCTTCCATTGCGGAGGCAGTAAGGGATGCGTACGCTCTGCAGTGGAGTGAATACGGGCAGCTGGTGCAGGGCGGGAACATGTGCGGGCATGGGAGGAGGCGGTTTGGATGGGCACGTGTGATAAGAAGCAGTCATGGGTGCTGTCTGGACACCCGCAAAGCCCGCCTCCCCCACGTTTGTCTCCGGTTTGTGGGAGAAAGTATGTCCGGACCGTCCTATGGACCAATACAGGCCCGCATTGGATGGCACAACACGTATGGACCACGTAGTCCGGATGGTTGCAGATGATTTGATGGTCGACGTTGGATATGCCCTTAGCGCTTATGAATCCATTGTGTTTTTCTAATCATAAAAAGCACTTATGACAAGTTATAATGAAAGACACGTATATATGTTAGGTTCGGACTCCAACTTTCCCATTGCATATGAATTTTTCTGATCCGACCCATACCAATAGAATGAGGCTAGCGTCGTTTTTCTAGAAACTCGCGGGATAAGAAGACATGCATACATATTATTTCAAGGAAATCACATCCACTATTTTTAACTTAATTTTTCTTATTTTAATAATATAATAGATCATTTGTATTTGCTAATCAAAATATAATTTCTATCTTAATACAATCCATTATTTAACTACTCTATTGATTTGTATTTAAAAACATATATTTTTAGCACGCATAAAAAACATAACATGTATCTTTCCACACAAACTATAGGTTGTCATGAAAACTCATGCCATGCCATAGCCTCCCTCCGACCCTGCCAACATTGTTGCAGCTGCACTCGCAAGCCTTAGCGTGGATGATCATTTATATGATTTGCGTAAAACAAACTAAGATCTACAAACGAATAGAAGCTAGAACATACCTTGGTATGCACACACATTGCAAGCCATACTAAGCTGATAAGTGTCAATAACTTGTACAACATATACAACACCGAAGACAAGTAAAAGCAATTTGATGAGTCATGGTCTATCAAAGCAAGCTACATTACTACTCTAATCTATCTTAACAGGTCACACATGATTACAATCTTTTTTGTGTGCAAGTCAAGCTTATCTATTTTACAGGTAACAACTTGTAGAACATTACAAAATTGATGTTTGCTAATAACTTCTAGAACACTACAACACTTGACATGTAAAAGGAATTTGATGAGTCATGACCTACTAAAGCAAGTTACATTACTAGTCTCATCTATCTTAACAGGCCACACAAGATTACAAACTAAGTTCTGTGCAAGCAATGCTTATCTAGTTTACACATAAACTTGCATAACATTACAAACTTAGTTTCAGAAAATTAGGCAACCTAGATTAGTGTTTATTTGTAAAGTGAATAAGATGAGTCATGTGTGTTATCACACCTTTTTTGTGGTGGAATGATAGTGCCACAAAACACAACATACCAAAAATTGATTTCGGGAAGTATCCAAGCACTTTCCAGGAAAGCAAATGCCAATTGTGAAAGAGATCATGCCATGGCAGCTATAAATAGGCCTGTAGCATGATGACCATCCTTCCTCATTCATCATTCTCATAAGTAGAGTGTACCATTCAAGCCAAGCAAGCAGTGGTCAATACAAATCCACCATGAAGACCTTTCTCATCTTTTCCCTCCTTGCTATCGTGGCGACCACTGCAACAACTGCAGTTAGAGTTCCAGTGCCACAATTGCAGCCGCAAAATCCATCTCAGCAACAACCACAAGAGCAAGTTCCGTTGGTGCAACAACAACAATATCCAGGGCAGCAACAACCATTTCCACCACAACAACCATATCCGCAGCCGCAACCATTTCCATCACAACAACCATTTCTGCAGCCGCAACCATTTCTGCTACAACTACCATATCCGCAGCCACAACCATTTCCACCACAACAACCATATCCACAACCGCAACCACAGTATCCGCAACCACAACAACCAATTTCACAGCAACAAGCGCAACAAGCACAACAACAACAACAACAACAACAACAACAATAACAATAACAACAACAACAAATCCTTCAACAAATTCTGCAACAACAACAACTGATTCCATGCAGGGATGTCGTCTTGCAACAACACAACATAGCGCATGCAAGCTCACAAGTATTGCAACAAAGTAGTTACCAACTGTTGCAACAATTATGTTGTCAACGGTTGTGGCAGATCCCCGAGCAGTCGCGGTGCCAAGCCATCCACAATGTCGTTCATGCTATTATTCTGCAACAACAACAACAACAACAACAACAACAACAACAACAACAACAACAACAACCGTCGAGCCAGGTCTCCTACCAGCAGCCTCAGCAACAATATCCATCGGGCCAGGGCTCCTTCCAGCCATCTCAGCAGAACCCATAGGCCCAGGGCTCTGTCCAGTCTCAACAACTTCCCCAGTTCGAGGAAATAAGGAACCTAGTGCTGCAGACGCTACCGGCAATGTGCAATGTCTACATCCCTCCATATTGCTCGACCACCATTGCGCCATCTGGCATCTTCGGTACTAACTGAGAAGAGAAGAACTTGTACTAGATATATGAAACACCGTTTCCTTAGTCCATGGTTTGGTCGTTGTAGCGGTGACAAAATAAAGTGACATGCACTATCATGTAAGAACCCGAACTATACTAGTTCAAACTTGGGAATAAAAGACAAACACATGTCTTGTCTGCATATGATTGTTTGTTTGAGTTCCATTCATGTGCCCGTTCACAAGTTCACCCCTAATTATATATATTACACAATAAGTAGATATTTATGTTTCATTAATCTAAATATAACAAAATGAGTCTGAAACTTGAATTAAATTGAAGTATTTTCTTGGACTTTCAAATTAAGTATTATTAAAGTAGTAAGGACTATCCACATCCTTGGCTTGCCCTTGATCAATTATTTCCAGAGAAGCATTCAATTCATCAATCAATTACATTGGTTTTTGTGACTGGTACTTCTCCTCATCATGAGTATCATTGCGACTACTCCAAATCGCCCACATAACCGAAGCATTAATAGCGCTCTTCTTGCATCAAGGAAATATGGATCGAAGATATCACTTGACCATGTTTCCGGGTGCAACCTTGGGAGTTTTATGTCAGAATATTCTCAAGGAGAATCCAAGAATAAACTTGCATGCTCATGTGTGATAAGGGCATATGAAGTAACATTTCCTCCCCATGGCCACACATAGGGCACACACATAACCCCATCACATGCCTTTTTAGTTATGCATATGAAGGTAGGATGTTTTTAATTACTCTCCACCAAAATACTCTTAACTTGGCTTGTACCCTAAGCTTTCGTTGCCTTTTCAATTTCTCTTCCCCACTAGACAAACTAGACAGTCCATCTACCACACCATACCTTGTGTCCATCATGGCTCTGTACAACAATTGAACAGGACAAATGTCATTTCTTTACGATACCCACGACCAAGTGTCCTCTGCTGGGTTGTTTGGTCGTGGCATATTAAGGATGGACACCTCATCTGATGGGACAAACACCTAACGAATGAAAGGAGTGTTCCAGCCGCCCATGTTTTTCTTCTCGATAAGATGAGCTACAAGTTGGACTGGAGTTTCTCATGCACCATAGTGGTTTCATCAGCGGCATGCCCTGCACACATTTATCATGCCATATCTTTGTAGTGTGCATTCCCAATTTATCACAACATACCCTCCTTCAAACCTTTTTGCCTTTCAGAATAGCACGCCAAGCTAGCGATGCACTATGCAGTAACCCACATTTGAAAAAAAAAGAATCTCATTTCATGGTATCTTCCACGAAGGACCCTCGCACATGAGTTATCTAGATAGAAATAGCCATGTATGTTTAGCAAACTTTGCATAAGTGAATAGATCAAGGTCGTGGAAACCCAAGCCTCCAATTACACCCAGCCTCTCTACCAACAAGATGTCCAAAGACATCAAGGATACACAAAGCCAAAAAAGAAAATAAAAAGAGCAGAAGAAAAAAAATACCCTGCCATGGTGATCAATCACTAGAATCAACAGCACTCTAACCACCACCGAAGACAATGCCCGAATTACAAAAAAGGTTCTCCAAAAGCAACGCCCCCAAGAAGGAAACAATGCACAAGCATTGTCGTTGCCCGATCGAAGATCATGGGTTTTCACCCTGGAAAAATTTCGAGTTCACTAAAAAATAATGCCTTCAACAAGGCCATTGCCAAGTACAACCAATAAGGGCCAGACCTTGGGTTTCCACCATAGGAATTGAGACTCGATACTCGAGGAGTACCACCAAAAATGCAGTCCGCAAGTGTTGCCGCCCCCGCTTGCTGAGGCCGCTGTTGCAAGTCACCAACCACCTGTCATACATTTGTCGTCGCATCCAATACACCCTTCCGCTGAAGCTTCAAGACCTCCAACCGCAGCCGCCATGACTTTCTCCTAGTCTATCAATGCCTTGAGAATCTTGAGTTAGACATGTCCAATGACATAAATAAGAAATCGAAGCTTCGTGCCACGTCCTCTTGAGGCCGTGTTGGCTGATAATATTAGCGTGCATGACCGGAGCCTTTCCGATCTAGATATCCAGGGGCGACATACACCAATCCATATAGATCTCCGCTCGGTAAGACCGAAACTCATCAACGGCCAGATCCAAGAGGTCGACATCCGGTAGAAAGATGACTTGGCGGAAGAAGAGCATCAGGGCCAAACCGCCATTATTAGTCCGAAGCTAATAGCCTCCACGCCACCCTCCTCTCGATCCAGACCTGCAGAAAATGATCAACAACGCCGCGCCGTGCCACTCGCATCCATGGAGGCTTGAACTTGGCAAGACGCGAACCATGGCTGGAGACGGGGACCAGCCACTCCTGGCCGGATCCGGTGACTCCTAGTCCCACCACTGCCACTACGGCGGCACCGCGTGTAGCCTACAAGCCCATCCATGATGATGTCTGATTAGATGGATACATGGATATACAGATGAAATGGCCCTCGTTATCCCTCCAACAATATATATAAAGCTTATTGGGACATGAGAAAGCTCGCACAATTTTATAGTGGCTATGGAAATGTGTTGCCAGACAGAGATATAAGATTTTCGTTTGGCATCCAGACCGCTTGTGTCATCCTTAATCGATGACCACTCTAATTTTTCCGGCGGGCCTTCCCTGTGGTACTGCAGCCTTACATGTGTATGGATTTCATATAGCTATTCTGTCCAGTCGGAAAAGGAGACAACCAAAATTACTTGGAGTTGATAACTAATATGTTTCCTTTAACTACCACGTGCACGACGAGGATTTACGGCACGCAAGTGCAGGGGCAGGTACTGGTGCCGCCTTTTTATTCTAGCCTCCAATTTTCAAATTTCTATATCTTTCAAACAAACAAAATCAACTTAAGTTATGTTTTCATATTCGTATTTCTTGCCGCCAGCGCTTTGAAATAATATTCATTTTGAATATATTTTGGCAATTTTTAAACACAATGTTAATTTCCATTGTTTAAAACTTAGTACGAGCGACCGATAATATTCAATTATTTTGTGTCTCTGACCAACAGAAAAAAATGCTTGAAATTGCATCTTTGAAACTTGTTGAAACTGGGCATTTTCTAATGCAAAAGCGGTAAGTTTTCATCGTTGAAACTTAAAGGTTTTTGATGGATTTTCTTCTTTACTGTGCCCTACTTCATGAATCGTGAGACAAATCGAGCAGGTGGCAGGGCTTGGCCAGTGAGTGCCCTTGCACTTAGGTGCCCCAGCGAATTTCCACTTGCATCGTAGCATTCTTTTTCCGAGTCCTGCGAACGAACGATGGTGCATACAAAAAGTCTATCCTATATGCGTACATGTGCATGATCAAAACATGTTTGTACGTGCATCTGCTATAAATCTCGACCATTTTGAACACAAATCATGACCATTAAAATACATGATTAGTGGATCATACTATCGTAACCTATGTGAGATCATGTGGAGTAATATATTATAGTATATAGATAGATCTATGTTGTATTTTTTTTGTTAGAAAAATATCTGTCATTACATATTTAGATTTATGCATCTGTTCTTGCCAAAAAAATCACTAACATTTCACAGTGGAAAGTTTGTAATTATATCATATTGAACACCAATGTTTTCCCGCAAAAGAAAATAATGCCTATGCATATGCTTTTATATTATTATTATTGTTTCAAATATATCCATATATTATTTTTGGTTGTACAACCATAATTTTCTTATCCCTCTCGTTCCACTAAATGCTCCTAGTCACTGAATTATATACACCAAATAAACCCCTTTGCACGTCGTTAATGACCAAAAAAAGTTGATGCTGGCTATGTTCTCTGATGTCAGCATGATATCATATATAGTGATTAGCATGAACGAATCCCTTTGACTCATGCGTACTCCCTTTGGAAAGAAATATAAGAGTGTTTACATAACTAAAGTTGTGATCTAAACACTTATATTTCTTTAAAGAGGGAGTATAAATTAAGAAGTGCAAGATAAAGAAATGCTGGTCCTTGATTTGTTGTTGACTCTTATATTCTTTAGGGAGGAAGTATAAATTAAGAGCTATAGCTATCTAACCTAAACCGACTCAAACAACTACTCCTGGCCACACACACGTTGGAACATAACTAGGACACGGGCAGCATGCATGCTAATTCCTAATACTACACGGCTTGCAAAACGGTCACCCCACGTACATCTCAACTTACCTAGTTAATTATCCGGCCAGCTTGATCACAATTACACCAAACTAACTCAGGCATTGTTTGGATTATCCCAACAATCACCCCTAATCCAAACATCCGTCTCTTTATCCGACGACACACGAGACACGCAGACGACCACCTGTTCATCTTGTCAGGCTGGCTGCCTCCGGTGACGCAACTTACCGGACTGCAACTTCGCTCTCCTTGCAATGATGATCACAACTTCATCTCACCGCAACTTCGTTTGCATACCAACTCATAGATTTTAACCAATGAATACCCGGACTACCAGCCACGCTGTCACATCTTAGCGTGCTACATGCAGACTAAACACATAGCCTCATGCATGAACTCAACTTAACTGGTGCGTGTCCATCTTCACGTTGATCTTCATCTTCTCATCGGTTGAATGCACGCGGGGAGGCACAACTCTTCACCCACCACATCTCCACTTTCCCATCATCGTTGGTGACACAACTTACCAAACAACGCTCCCTGTCGAGCGGCAATACAACTCGCCATATACGTGCAATCACTAGTAAAAAACCACCCATTAGTCCCGGTTCGTAAGGGCCTTTAGTCCCGGTTCAGGAACTGGGACTAATGGGCCGTTACTAATACCTCAACCCATTAGTCCCGGATCAAACACGAACCGGGACCAATGTGCCTCCACGTGGCCCTGTTCATCTTCGCTCTCCTTGCAATGATGATCACTACTTCATCTCACCGCAACTTCGTTTGCATACCAACTCATAGATTTTAACCAATGAATACCCGGACTACCAGCCACGCTGTCACATCTTAGCGTGCTACATGCAGACTAAACACATAGCCTCATGCATGAACTCAACTTAACTGGTGCGTGTCCATCTTCACGTTGATCTTCATCTTCTCATCGGTTGAATGCACGCGGGGAGGCACAACTCTTCACCCACCACATCTCCACTTTCCCATCATCGTTGGTGACACAACTTACCAAACAACGCTCCCTGTCGAGCGGCAATACAACTCGCCATATACGTGCAACCACTAGTAAAAAACCACCCATTAGTCCCAGTTCGTAAGGGCCTTTAGTCCCGGTTCAGGAACTGGGACTAATGGGTCGTTACTAATACCTCAACCCATTAGTCCCGGATCAAACACGAACCGGGACCAATGTGCCTCCACGTGGCCCTGTGCGCCGAGCCCAGTCAGGGGGCCTTTGGTCCCGGTTGGTGGCTCCAACCGGGACCAAAAGGCATCCACGCGTCTGCATTCCAGTGGCTGGGGTTTTTTTTTTGAAAGGAGGGGGGTTGGGGGTTTTGGGGGGTTAATTTAGGTGTTTCGTATATTGTGTTAGCTAGCTAATCAATAAAGAGAAGTGTCCTCTCTTATGTCCGTGCTTGGTCGACGCTACGTAGTATATATACATAAGTGATCGAGAGAACCATTTAGTACAGAAGTTCGTCATGCATACCGAGAGAAGTGATCGATCGACCTCTCCTTCTCCGAGAGATTGGTCGAACAACAAGTTTTTTACTGGCTACATACATGTACAATCTATATAAGATCTCTTAATTACAAACCCCTAGCATTTGAAATCAACTTCCACATGGTATTCTCCGGCTTTACTGATGACGTGTTCAAGAAAAAATCCCGCCAATTCCTCTTGAATTGCTTTCATGCGATCTGGTGGTAGGAGTTCATCCCGCATCTGCCACGTCTAATTAATTTGAAGAAGGGGGTTAATTAATACATATATATGAATGAAACTCAACAGAAATGATGGTGTAATAAAATGAAATTGTGAATATTATTGCTTACGCACTTCATATTGTCTTCTAGAGTAGCCCCGCTTGTTTTTCAAAGTCGCGTTGTGGATGAACTCGCACACATAGTATCCACAGAAATCATTCCCTTCCTCCTGCCACAAGCACTTTACGAGAAATAGAGGTCAATCAAACTGATAATGAAGCATTATAAATGGCATTGATGAAAGTATAGCTATAAAATCAACGGGAGATGCGCGCAACTAGCTAGCCAGTAGTACTTACTTTCGGGTATAAATATCGCAGCTCCTTCGGCAGTCCCGGAGCTTGTGCGGTGAACTGTTTCCAAACCCTGCAAGACAAAGACAATAATTATTATTACTTGAGATATCAGGAAATGAACAAAAAGTTGCCGATATGGTGCGATAATGATCGATTGAACTTACTTGCTGAGCATTTCAGTCATGTCCGCATAGGTGCTGGGATCTTTCCGTCTGGAGTCTAAGACGGTTACTAGTCCACGCTCAAGCTTAATCTCCAGAAGAATATAGTGGTACCTGCACACACATGCATAACTCATCAATTACATTAACCTCGCTTGAGTAATAAGGGAAACCAAATATGCACATGACAGTAACACTCACGGGCCGTTGTAAGGAAAGAGTATGGTATCTTTGTTTTGATTTTTGATTAACGATTGTAGCAAGTTGTCCTCGGCCTCTTCGACGTTCTTTTCAACCAGAAATACATCTATGATATTTGTGTTAATGAACCCAATATCATAGATTTCATTTTTTTGCACTCGACGATCTTCAATCTGCATAATATATTGAGGATAATTAATTATAAATACATGCAATGAAAGAGCCGAGCTATATATAGAGACTAATGACAGAAATAGTACTTACAGGCAGTAGCAAAAGACCATTAATTTATCGAGGGCCTTTTGATTGAAGAACTCAAAGAACTCCTCAAATGGAACAGACAACACATCATTTGAAACGAGGTCGTGCTCCTCTTTAATTTTCAGATACAAACTGTTCGTCCCCTCAGACTCTCTGCAAGTTTTCATGTACCAGTTATGGAATCTTCGCATCATTGTTGTCAGAGATTTTTCATCTTTGACGAGAGGCTTCCCGTACTCGTATCTGAATACGTCCACCTTCATGAAATCAGGAAGTGCATCGTCAGGCAGGTAATCTTCAAGATTGCCATAACCGGCCACCGTCCCCGGAGGATTAGACACATTGAGCGGGGGGCACGATTGATGTGCTTGTTCGCCGAGCCGGGCAATTTTTTCCCCTTTGCTCGTTGTTCTTTTGACCTTTTATCACTAACAGTAGTTCCCGACCGCTTGGCTTGGAGATATGTCTGTTCAGTAATGCGCTCATAGTTGGTTCTCGGCGGAGACTTTGGTGGTTTCCTCAGGGCATCGAGAGTGCGCTTTGCTTTCACCGGATCTACCTTCTCCTTCGGAGGTGGATGTATCTTTGCTTTCACCCCTTCAAAGAACTCCTTCACGTGGGCCTGCACGATCGTATTGTTTTCCTCGGTCCTCTCGTACGGTAACTTCTCTAGAGGCTTTAGAGGTGGACCGTATCTGTATTGCCTCTCTCTTCTTGTGCTGCTAGACGCCGGAGCAGACGGAGCGGCTGCGGCGTCTGTCTTCTTTCATGCTTGCTTACGAGGCGGAGGAGAAGGACTACGACGCGCCGGGGCAGCGGCAGGTCTCTTCCGCCCTTGCTGGCGAGGCGGAGAAGGAGGAGGCGGAGTGCCGCCACGCGCCGGAGAAGGAGGCGGAGTGCCGCCACGTGTGCCCTGATCGTCACTCGCCGGAGGAGGAGGCGGTGGAGGAGGCGGAGTGTGTCAGGACCCCGACTCAATGCCACATCGATCTAGCATGTAACACATCATATGACTTTGCGGCCTCACGCACGGTATTCCCACGGGTGTCGCCTTACCTTTGCCCGGGACCGTTTGCGCCTTTTGGCACACGTATATGACAGTGTCGCTAGCATCCATATGATAAGGAGCCCGGGCTGACATGGCTAGTCGTAAACCCAAAGCGGCACAGACTTACAGGGACAGGCATCCATGACCCAGCATCGAACGTGTCGGTCATCAGCGAGTGAATCCAGGCTGTAGCACTGGGCTAGCAGGACTCCGGTGAACCGGGCTGTAGCGGGCTAACAGGACTCCGGTATTCATCGCGTGACATTTCCCCGAAGGGACAGACACAGGAACGAAGAAGGACACATGCCGGCCAGCCTAAGCGTTCCGGAGCAGTAGCAAGCTACCATGGCTCGGTGGAAACACTAGGAGACATTTCCCCGTAAGAGAGGCTACTAAAGATAAACAACTAGATGGTCAGATCCCACACATACCAAGCATTTCGATAACATACACACAATATGCTCGATATGTGCAAATACAACATGGCATCACAACATGACTCTATGACTCAAGTAGTTTATTCAGTAGGCTCCGAGGAGCGAGATATTACAAACATGGGTCTCATGACCCAACACTCAGAGCATACAAGTCAAAACACAAGCGGAAGCTATCATGTCTGAGTACAGACAACTATAAATGAAAAAGGCTGAGAAGCCTGACTATCTATCAGATCCTGCCGAGGGCACAAGATCGTAGCTGAGGTATCAAGCTAAACGTCGAAGACCACGCGGAATTACTAGTGAGACTGAAGTCTCTCTGCAAAAACATAAAATAGGCAAACGTGAGTACAAATGTACCCAGCAAGACTTACATCAGAACTATCTACATATGCATCATTATCAACAAAGGGGGTGGTGGGGTTTAACTGCAGCAAGCCAGCTTTGACTCGGTGGCTATCCTAAACTACGACTGCGAGTAACTCTTTTGAGGTGGCGCACACGAGTCCACATATTCACCATATCAATACACCACTATGGATCCGCTCCCGTCTCCCTACGAGAACGCCATCCATAGCACTCACGCTTATCTTGCGTATTTTAGAGTATCCACTTTCACTTGTCTATGAACTGATATAAGCAACCCAGAAGTCCTTTTCCGTGGACACGGCTATTCGAATAGATTAGGTTAACCCTGCAGGGGTGTACTTCTTCATACATGTTTCCACCACTTAGCGTCTGCACACGACATGTGCTCGGCAGACTTCAAGCGAAAGCCGACGTGGGTGTAGACCACGACCTACCTAAACACTCAAGTCTCTAGTCCAGGTTTATCGCCTATTCGGGTTCCATCCATGAGGAGATCCGGCCGGAGTTTTGCTCACAGCCCCAAACGATGTGAACAGGGTTCCCGAGATACCAAACGGGCATCCGGTACACCGTGCCACGTACCTACCGCATCACAGCCCACCCCTACGGTCAGCGCTGTCCACGGCCTCCAGTAAGCTACAAACACCAGAAACTACTTGCAACTCCTGGACAGAGGACAAGGGTGAATAAGAAGTCGAGCGGGGTCATATTTCAGGGCCCAATGTATGGTAGTAGCTGAATCATGGATCACAAACACAGAACTCAGTTCCTAAGGACGGCTTCAATGAGACAACCCACCATGTACTCCTACATGGCCTCTCACCGCTACCTTTACCAAATCGTGTTCACACACTTAGCTCACACACAGTAGGACATGTTCACACACCTCTGATTCATCCCCGATGAATCAGACCTGACTCAACTCTAAGCAGTAGCAGGCATGACAAACAAACATGAATGAGTAGGCACATCAGGGCTCAAACAACTCCTACTCATGCTAGTGGGTTTCATCTATTTACTGTGGCAATGACAGGTCATGCAGAGGATAAAGGGGTTCAGCTACCGCAGCAAGTAACAGATGAATCGGTGTTGTCCTAATGCAGTAAAAGAGAGCAGGAGCGAGAGAGTAGGATTGTATCGGAATGAACAAGGGGGTTTTGCTTGCCTGGCACTTCTGAAGATAACATTGAGTCTTCATCAGTGTCAACGATCACATCATCGGTACACGTCTATCGAGAGGGGACAAATACCGGCAAATACAGAAAAGACACGATCAATGCAATGCACAATATGATGCATGCTATGACATGGCAATATGAATGTGTTTTGGGCTAATGCACCTAAAACCAGATTAAATGAAGTTGGTTTGAATACAAGATTCAAATTCAAACTCCGTATGTGATTATTCAAATGTCATTCACTTCATTTGCCCTAAACAGTAGTGATAAGTTGTTCTAACATGCATGAAAATGGTACAGATGGATTCCTTGAATTTTTCTGATAATTTTTCATATATAATTTATTTCATTTGGAGTTACGGTTAATTTTCTATGATTTTTGGAAGTTTTAGGCATTTTCTGGAATTTATAAATCATTTAAGAATTATCTAAATTCCAGAAAATACTTATCGCGTCAGCCTGACATCATCATGACGTCAGCAGGTCAACGGGGCGCCTCCAGGTCAAACCTGACCAGTGGGGTCCACTGGTCAGTGACTAACTAACTAACCTAATTTAATTAGAGCCGGGGCCCGCATGTCAGTGTCAGCAGAGGGGGTAATTAGTTAAAATAGGCTAAACTAATTAGCAGGGGGGCTGGCCCCACCTGTCATCGACCCAGGGGGGGTCAAACCCCTGGTCAGCGGGGCCTAACCCGCCGGCGTCTAGCCGCCGGCAACGACCAGACGCGGCGGAGGCTCGGGAATCGCCCACAGAGCACGATTCGAGTTGCGGCTAGGCGCGCTAGAAAGCCCGCGATGCGGCGCATCCAGTGGTGACCGCGGTGTGTGCTGGGGCAGCGTGTAGGGGCGGTGGTGACGGGCCGGGCGGCTGCCGGAGCTACGGCTGCACGGGCGCGAGGGCTGCAGCGCATTAGCCAGTAAGCAGAGAGGCGCATCGGGATCCTAGGGACTGGGCGAGCACGCGGGAGCTACTGGAGCGAGCGGAAGAGCGCCGGGACGTGAGGTCCACCGGCAATGGCGATGGCTGGAGCTCGGTGCTTGCGGGGAAGGCGGCTACGGCACGGGAACGAGCAGAAAAGGAGGGGGAAAACGAAGAAGATCTTACGGCGGTCCTGGAGATCAGCACGGGAGGCTCGGGGACGGCCTGGCTGCAGCCAATCGACGACGGAGGGGTCCGGCGACCGGCGGTGAAGAAGATGGCAATTGCGTTGCTTCGGTGCCTCCGGGCTCGCGAGATTCACCGGAGAGGAGCCGCTCGAGGTAGCAGAGGCGATGGACGACTCGAGGAGGCGAGGCGTGCGCGGTGGCTACAGATACGGTTGACAGCGGCGAGAGGCGTGCTCGGGGCTGCGAGAGAGAGGGCAGCAGGGGAGAGAGGAGCCGACAGGGAGGGAGTGAGAGGGGGTCGGGGGTGTCGTGGCGTCGCGGAAAGCGACCAGGGCGACGAGGGGGTAGCCAGGCAGGCAAGGAGGAGCTGGCGCGGCTCGCCTGCGCGCCGGGCACGCAGCTGCTTCGGGGCGAGGGGAGGAAGACGACGGAGGGTAGCGGTGGCGGGCTGGGCCGGCCAGGTGGGGGAGCTGGGCCGGTCCCGATGGACCACCAGGTAAGCGCCAGGTAAGATGCTTTGCTCTTTTTATTTTATTTCTATTTTAGTTACTGTTTTCTATTTTCTGTAATTGTGTTTGGATTTATTAAAAATGCCAGAGCATTTCCAAAAATCATGCAACTGACTGTGGCCACTGTTTGGAATATTTCCAGCAGTAAACATTTCAGTTTGTGATTATTTGAGCATTTAAAATATTATTAGCAATTAAATGCCCAAATGCAAATACTATATAATTTAATTCAGAAATCCAGGAATAGCCTATAATTATGTTCATCATTTTTTTGGAAGAGGTTTTCACCTCTAATAGAAATTATGAACATTTCCAAAGGGCATTCTGGGTTATTGAAAATATTTTTATTGAACCTAGTTAAATTTCATTTGGTACTAGGGTTTCAACAATCCCCATTTCAAATTTCTTTGGAATTTAAACATGATGGCATGATGAACAAGCAAAGTCAAGCAAGGGCTGAACTGGGGCTGTGACAACTCACCCCCACTAAACAAGAATCTCGTCTCGAGATTCAAGCGTAGGGTAAGGTGAAGGGTAACGCGGACTAGTATAATCTTCACGATCCAGGGTGCACTTCATAGGAACGTTGATTAGAACACCATCTTTGTCTTGTCGTCTTGCTCTGAGAACTCCAGCTAATCATGAAAAGAAGAGGAAAGGAAAACTCTAGAAGGATCGGTCTTCTCGAAGGTCGAACAACTCAGGATTAACTCACGGAATGAGACATAGAACCATCTCTCGGTTGAGACACGAGATACACATCAAGAGGGGGGGGGGGAAAGAAACGGATGACGAAGGTTCACTAGGTAGACAACAATTCCACACCTAAGAAAGTGGTAAACGATTGTCAACGTAGCGAGGAGTTGAGTTGCCATGATACCACGACGAAACATCCTGGAGGAGGGTGATTCGTAGATTATTATCTTAAGTGGCAAAAGAATTACTTTTGATTCAGAGATCATTGGAACTCTTTATACCAGCCTAAGGTAATCACAAGCGATCATTTGAAGGGGGTCGGTAGAATGGCATACTCGGACTTGGATGATGTGGATTACCTTGTTGAAGACAACGTAATGGATGAATTTGCTTATCACCGGAGATGGAAGAGACCCGTGGTAGAATGGCACATTGGCGGTGCAAGCTGGGAACAAAATGCAAATGCTGGGAATGATTCTGGTAACTGGGGAAGAACCCAACAATAAAGAGTGAATTCACTGTTGGAGTGGTTATAGCATAACCGAAGAATCTGGGGCAATCCCAGCTAGTGCCGATGATAAGACGTAGCGCTTGTGCGTGCTCTCAAGAACTTAAGCATTTCCACATTCATCAAGGTTTTACCAACATCCGTGTCAAGGGTCCGGTAGCACAACTTACTACCATGATGAATGGTGATGGAGGATGCAGATGCAAAGGAAGATAACACTTTCTCAGTTTTCACCTTAGCGAGGCCAAGGAAACAAAATCTGGATGATGGACCGAGAGACATTTAGCACTCCGCTTCTAATGTTCTCCTTGACGTGCTAGTGTATCCCATTCATAGATATGGTTTGATAACTAGAACATCAAGTAAAAGGTCGAACTTCGGGAACACAATAATCATAAGGCACAACTAGGAAGTAAATCCTACGAAGTCCTTATGGGAAGGTGGCCAACTGCTTCAATCAAGATACCACAATAATAGGTCCTTCGGCTGGGTGGTGCTGGCCACGACATCCACTTTACCGGTTATCGAGGGACCAATATTATAGTTCTTGGGAAATGTTCCAAACCATCATATCTGCCTGAGATTCAGATCTGGTTGGTGTCAGGATATTCCAGACTCATCGAGTCTAGGAAGAAAATGAAAGTTTGCAACACAAATCGACGAGATGACGTTGCGGGATTCTCGGGAGATGAACTACGATAGCAAGCTCCAAAACATGAGCTGGTTCTGCTACAAACATGTGAACATGTTGTCCAAGACAAGCATGATCACAAGGTAGTCTTATAATAAAACACTACCGAGTTCAGGAGGGGGAACCATCATTAATGACATCGAAGTCTCCACGCGTGGAAGTCCAAAGAGTTCACCTTGGACAGACTCCTTTATCTTTGAACAACTCAATCAGTGGCTTGGTGTGCTAGGATATACATATAGAATGGAGGTTGCAAATCTCCAGACCACAGAATACTTCGCACGTATGCATGACTGACTTGGGATGATTCCAGAGGAAGCAAAACCAACTTTCCCAAATTCACGGCGGCATCTTTCACCAAATGCACGTGTATAAAAGGAAGTCACTCCTTTCATCAACAAATACTTCATGAGCTAGCATGAAGAAAATGCTTTCAAAAGTTTCCAACACTAGCTTAATGTCCAACAAAATTATGGAGGAGATAAGGATGTTGTCAATGGGCTCAACAACAATTCATCTGGGTTTCCTTTTAAAAGGAATTCCATAGTTAAGTGAACAAGTGATAGCATTGGTCAGGCCAAAGATGTAATGGTGTATGCTCGAGGGATCAACCACGAACAAGACAACATTACGAGCATCATTGGTATTGATTTGATTTGACGATAGCCCACACTCAAATCAAAGGATTGATAAGGCAATAGGTCCAGCAACTGATCACAGGGACCAACCGATGAAGATATCATATTTCTTCAACACACACTACACAAGAATATCCCTTTGGAACGAACTAAGTCAGGCAAGCTTTTACCTTCCAACTCTCCAAGTTGTTGTCTAGCTTAACCAACTAGCTCAGGGATATCCATCACAGATTCTTGGAGAAAGGGTGGTTTACAATAAACCAACTTGATCACGAGCTCAACATAGCGGTCAGGTGACAACCTGGTAGTACTTCCGAGAAGATCTTCAGAAAATCACGAACCACTGATATGTTACTAAGCTCGAGAACAATCTTGCTTTTCGGGGCAAGATGATATGATCAAGTGAGCGAGGGCTTGACAAGATCCTAATTCATCAATCGAAGGGTGCACCGAAATAAGGACTAGGTAGCACGATCAGTCTTAGAAGGATGATTCAAAAACCAACATACTAAGAATGAAATTATTATCCTTTAACTACCAAGCAACGAGGTTGCTGGGAGTATTGATCTCACACATCACAACTCATTTGTCGGTATTCCGGTTGCATCAACACGAGGGCCGAGGAATGACTAATGATGGTGAGAAGTATCACTGTACCAAGAGTTCATAGGATGGTGTGCAATTCCTATAACAATCTCGATATAGAATAAGGTAATACTCCAAGGTAGAACAGAACCAAAAGCTGGATTAGCAATTAGATCTGCGGAGCACAACTTCTTTGACCCAATCCTGGATATGGAAGAGGTACTGGAGTTTGTTTCTCCAAGTCATTCAAGACAGAATGGCTTGACGGACCACAAGAGTAATAGGCATCGATAAACGAACGCACGCATACTCTTGACTATCAATTGATAGACGAGGGTCAGAATGCAACTACGGAGAACAACTCAAAGGAACATATAATTTTCTGAGTTGTGGATGCATAGATTAGTATGTCGAACCAAGTTCAACATATTTTTTCCGGATAACCCATGCAGAAAGGTAGAACTGGCAGAGTCACGATTTATGAATGGAGAACTCCTCAAGAGTACTCTAATTGTGATCTTTTGATCCAATAAACATCTGCCATAAGCGGTTCATAGTATTTGGAAGAAGGAAATACCACGGACCTCGAGGACTATCGCAAAGTTACTAATATCCTGAAGGAACTAGCAAACACTATCAACATGAAGTAAGTAGAGTGAATCTCGGGTTCAAAGCCCAAGGAATAGAATACCTACTACTAAGTGGCATCACGGGATGCTTTCGAGAATAAAAGCCAGAATCATCACACTGGGGATCACAAAACATTGCTAGATTACTAGGTGACTCCCTAAACACCTAGGGCCATAATAGTATCTCCAACATATATGTCAAGGTAACGGAGTACCTCAACTCACTGATTAGTGTGGTTAATCTGGCCCATGGGAACATTGAAACAGGAAGAAAGGATTTGCAATTGCATCAGACTACTTAAAAACCTGGGATGACTCGGACAGCATAACGGCTGTAAATGCTCAGAAAAGATTTGAGACATTCACAAAAATGGTGGCATAACCACTCAGAAGCACAATATCAAGGTCTCGAGATCAATAATTAACATACAGAAGTAGTAGGAACTGAAACGAGGCTTAAGTCCAACAATCTTATAAGTCTACTGATTAGTAACACGTGATCCTGATGGAAAGAAGAGATAGCCTAGTTCTTAATCCCCGCAGGAAAGATAAGATGACTCAGATCAGAAGGCATAAGGTATAAGGAGTAAAAAGAGCCTTACGTTCCATCCCACAATCAATTCCCTTATATAACTAAAGAATTTCTAGACTCAACTTCGACCAGTTTGGCTTGGTAATCCTACAGGCAGTCAAGCTCTGATACCAACGCTGTCAGGACCCCGACTCAATGCCACATCGATCTAGCATGTAACACATCATATGACTTTGCGGCCTCACGCACGGTATTCCCACGGGTGTCGCCTTACCTTTGCCCGGGACCGTTTGCGCCTTTTGGCACACGTATATGACAGTGTCGCTAGCATCCATATGATAAGGAGCCCGGGCTGACATGGCTAGTCGTAAACCCAAAGCGGCACAGACTTACAGGGACAGGCATCCATGACCCAGCATCGAACGTGTCGGTCATCAGCGAGTGAATCCAGGCTGTAGCACTGGGCTAGCAGGACTCCGGTGAACCGGGCTGTAGCGGGCTAACAGGACTCCGGTAATCACCGCGTGACATTTCCCCGAAGGGACAGACACAGGAACGAAGAAGGACACATGCCGGCCAGCCTAAGTGTTCCGGAGCAGTAGCAAGCTACCATGGCTCGGTGGAAACACTAGGAGACATTTCCCGGTAAGAGGGGCTACCAAGGATAAACAACTAGGTTGTCAGATCCCACACATACCAAGCATTTCAATAACATACACACAATATGCTCGATATGTGCAAATACAACATGGCATCACAACATGACTCTACAATTCAAGTATTTTAATCAATAGGCTCCGAGGAGCGAGATATTACAAACATGGGTCTCATGACCCAACAATCAGAGCATACAAGTCAAGGCACAAGCGGAAGCTTTCATGTCTGAGTACAGACATCTATAAATGAAAAAGGCTGAGAAGCCTGACTATCTACCAGATCCTGCCGAGGGCACAAGATCGTAGCTGAGGTATCAAGCTAAACGTCGAAGTCCAAACAGAACTACTAATGAGACTGAAGTCTCTCTGCAAAAACATAAAATAGGCAAACGTGAGTACAAATGTACCCAGCAAGACTTACATCAGATCTATCTACACATGCATCATTATCAACAAGGGGGGGTGGTGGAGTTTAACTGCAGCAAGCCAGCTTTGACCCGGTGGCTATCCTAAACTACGACTGCAAGCAACTCTTTTGAGGTGGCGCACACGAGTCCACATAATCACCATATCAATACACCACTATGGATCCGCTCCCGTCTCCCTACGAGAACGCCATCCATAGCACTCACGCTTATCTTGCGTATTTTAGAGTATCCACTTTCACTTGTCTATGAACTGATATAAGCAACCCAGAAGTCCTTTTCCGCGGACACGGCTATTCGAATAGATGATGATAACCCTGCAGGGGTGTACTTCTTCATACATGTTTCCACCACTTAGCGTCTGCACACGACATGTGCTCGGCAGACTTCAAGCGAAAGCCGACGTGGGTGTAGACCACGACCTACCTAAACACTCAAGTCTCTAGTCCAGGTTTATCGCCTATTCGGGTTCCATCCATGAGGAGATCCGGCCGGAGTTTCGCTCACAGCCCCAAACGATGTGAACAGGATTCCGTGACACCAAACGGGCGCCCGGTTTACCCGGCCACGTGCCTACCGCATCACAGCCCACCCCTACGGTCAGCGCTGTCCACGGCCTCCAGCATACTACAAACACCAGAAACTACTTGCAACTCCTGGACAGAGGACAAGGGTGAATAAGAAGTCGAGCGGGGTCATATTTCAGGGCCCAATGTATGGTAGTAGCTGAATCATGGATCACAAACACAGAACTCAGTTCCTGAGGACGGCTACAATGAGACAACCCACCATGTACTCCTACATGGCCTCTCACCGCTACCTTTACCAAATCGTGTTCACACACTTAGCTCACACACAGTAGGACATGTTCACACACCTCTGATTCATCCCCGATGAATCAGACCTGACTCAACTCTAAGCAGTAGCAGGCATGACAAACAAACATGAATGAGTAGGCACATCAGGGCTCAAACAACTCCTACTCATGCTAGTGGGTTTCATCTATTTACTGTGGCAATGACAGGTCATGCAGAGGATAAAGGGGTTCAGCTACCGCAGCAAGTAACAGATGAATCGGTGTTGTCCTAATGCAGTAAAAGAGAGCAGGAGCGAGAGAGTAGGATTGTATCGGAATGAACAAGGGGGTTTTGCTTGCCTGGCACTTCTGAAGATAACATTGAGTCTTCATCAGTGTCAACGATCACATCATCGGTACACGTCTATCGAGAGGGGACAAATACCGGCAAATACAGAAAAGACACGATCAATGCAATGCACAATATGATGCATGCTATGACATGGCAATATGAATGTGTTTTGGGCTAATGCACCTAAAACCAGATTAAATGAAGTTGGTTTGAATACAAGATTCAAATTCAAACTCCGTATGTGATTATTCAAATGTCATTCACTTCATTTGCCCTAAACAGTAGTGATAAGTTGTTCTAACATGCATGAAAATGGTACAGATGGATTCCTTGAATTTTTCTGATAATTTTTCATATATAATTTATTTCATTTGGAGTTACGGTTAATTTTCTATGATTTTTGGAAGTTTTAGGCATTTTCTGGAATTTATAAATCATTTAAGAATTATCTAAATTCCAGAAAATACTTATCGCGTCAGCCTGACATCATCATGACGTCAGCAGGTCAACGGGGCGCCTCCAGGTCAAACCTGACCAGTGGGGTCCACTGGTCAGTGACTAACTAACTAACCTAATTTAATTAGAGCCGGGGCCCGCATGTCAGTGTCAGCAGAGGGGGTAATTAGTTAAAATAGGCTAAACTAATTAGCAGGGGGGCTGGCCCCACCTGTCATCGACCCAGGGGGGTCAAACCCCTGGTCAGCGGGGCCTAACCCGCCGGCGTCTAGCCGCCGGCAACGACCAGACGCGGCGGAGGCTCGGGAATCGCCCACAGAGCACGATTCGAGTTGCGGCTAGGCGCGCTAGAAAGCCCGCGATGCGGCGCATCCAGTGGTGACCGCGGTGTGTGCTGGGGCAGCGTGTAGGGGCGGTGGTGACGGGCCGGGCGGCTGCCGGAGCTACGGCTGCACGGGCGCGAGGGCTGCAGCGCATTAGCCAGTAAGAAGAGAGGCGCATCGGGATCCTAGGGACTGGGCGAGCACGCGGGAGCTACTGGAGCGAGCGGAAGAGCGCCGGGACGCGAGGTCCACCGGCAATGGCGATGGCCGGAGCTCGGTGCTTGCGGGGAAGGCGGCTACGGCACGGGAACGAGCAGAAAAGGAGGGGGAAAACGAAGAAGATCTTACGGCGGTCCTGGAGATCAGCACGGGAGGCTCAGGGACGGCCTGGCTGCAGCCAATCGACGACGGAGGGGTCCGGCGACCGGCGGTGAAGAAGATGGCAATTGCGTTGCTTCGGTGCCTCCGGGCTCGCGAGATTCACCGGAGAGGAGCCGCTCGAGGTAGCAGAGGCGATGGACGACTCGAGGAGGCGAGGCGTGCGCGGTGGCTACAGATACGGTTGACGGCGGCGAGAGGCGTGCTCGGGGCTGCGAGAGAGAGGGCAGCAGGGGAGAGAGGAGCCGACAGGGAGGGAGTGAGAGGGGGTCGGGGGTGTCGTGGCGTCGCGGAAAGCGACCAGGGCGACGAGGGGGTAGCCAGGCAGGCAAGGAGGAGCTGGCGCGGCTCGCCTGCGCGCCGGGCACGCAGCTGCTTCGGGGCGAGGGGAGGAAGACGACGGAGGGTAGCGGTGGCAGGCTGGGCCGGCCAGGTGGGGGAGCTGGGCCGGTCCTGATGGACCACCAGGTAAGCGCCAGGTAAGATGCTTTGCTCTTTTTATTTTATTTCTATTTTAGTTACTGTTTTCTATTTTCTGTAATTGTGTTTGGATTTATTAAAAATGCCAGAGCATTTCCAAAAATCATGCAACTGACTGTGGCCACTGTTTGGAATATTTCCAGCAGTAAACATTTCAGTTTGTGATTATTTGAGCATTTAAAATATTATTAGCAATTAAATGCCCAAATGCAAA
Source organism: Triticum aestivum (assembly GCF_018294505.1). NCBI lineage: Eukaryota > Viridiplantae > Streptophyta > Magnoliopsida > Poales > Poaceae > Triticum > Triticum aestivum. The sequence continues at coordinate 47,728,759 of NC_057810.1, forward strand.
TACTATATAATTTAATTCAGAAATCCAGGAATAGCCTATAATTATGTTCATCATTTTTTTGGAAGAGGTTTTCACCTCTAATAGAAATTATGAACATTTCCAAAGGGCATTCTGGGTTATTGAAAATATTTTTATTGAACCTAGTTAAATTTCATTTGGTACTAGGGTTTCAACAATCCCCATTTCAAATTTCTTTGGAATTTAAACATGATGGCATGATGAACAAGCAAAGTCAAGCAAGGGCTGAACTGGGGCTGTGACAGAGTGCCGCCACGCATGCCCTGATCGTCACTCGCCGGAGGAGGAGGCGGTGGAGGAGGCGGAGTGCCCTGACTCGCCGGAGGAGGAGGAGGAGGCCGAGGCGTCCATTTCAGAAGGTTGATGAGCTCCTTCCGCCATAGGCATGGAGTCTTCAGAGCAGAACCCAGCCTAGTCTCCCCTTCACCGGTAGGGTGCTCAAGCGCGAGGTCCTCAAATCCCTCCGTTATTTCATCCACCATCACCTTAGCAAATCCTTCTGGAATCGGTTGGCAGTGATAAGTTGTGCCGGGTCCACTAGGATAAACTTGGCCAATAGCCGCCTTGACCTTCAAATTCATCCATCGCGCCATAATGTGGCAATTTTGAGACTCTGTGATACCATCCACGGGATAGCTGGCAGGAGCCGTCAAGACATGCTCCGGCTGAAGCATCTCGGTGGAAGCAACACTGCTTCTCCGCTGAGATGGCGGGGTAGCTTCAGGGGAAGCTTCGGCATGTTGTTTGTTGCGATCTGCTGCTTCTCGTTCCTCTTCTTGATCCTCTAGCCCCATTACCCTTCCAAGCAGCGCCTGCATTTGGTCCTGCTCCAATTTCTTCCTCGTCTCGTGGGTTTTGTAACCCCCTGCGTCTGGAAAACCAACCTTCCACGGAATGGAGCCTGGCGTGCCTCGTGTCCGTCTAGGGTGCTCGGGATTCCCAAGGGCCATTGTGAGCTCGTCCTTCTCCCTGTTTGGAAGGAACATCCCTCGCTGCGCTGCATCGATATAGTGAAGAAGGTTCTTGACTGGTGTTTGCAGTTGCTCGTCCGTCCACTGACACTTCCCTGTTACAGGGTCCAAGGTTCCGCCAGCCCCGAAGAACCAAGTCCGACAACGGTCTGGCCAGCGCATTGTCTCTGGTTCGATCCCTTTTTCAAGCAGATCATGCTCAGCCTTGGACCACTTAGGCCGGGCTTTGAGGTAGCCACCTGACCCCGTGCGATGGTGAAGCTTCTTCTTCGCAGCATTTTTCTTGTTTGTCTCCGACATCTTCTTACTCTTTTCCGATGTCTTGTGGGCCACAAATGCGGGCCAGTGATCTTTGATCTTCTCATATTTAACGATGAATTCTGGTGTCTTTTTTTTTCTCGACAAACTGGTTCAGCTCTTTCCTCCACCTCCTCATTAGGCTTGCCATCTTCTTAAGAGCACAAGACCTGATTAATTGCTCTTTAACTGGCTTCTCCGGATCCTCTGTCACGCCCAAGATGTGGCCCTATCCTAAAGGAACTCGAAGGTCCCACCAAGGATAGAAGCGCATCTTGAAGACGCTTTTGCAAGGTGGATATCATTACATCAACATTACATAATAGATGGGGATACATACAAGAGGCATACAATGCCACACGAATACAACATCATACATAAGAGATCAACATCCGACTACGGATGGAACACAAATAGAAACTCAAACAACATCCACCCTGCTAGCCCAGGCTGCCGACCTGGAACCTATCCCCTGATCAAAGAAGAAGCAGAAGAAGAACTCCAATACAAGCAAACATCGCTCTCGCGTCATGATCATCGCATAACCTGTACCTGCAACTGTTGTTGTAGTAATCTGTGAGCCACGAGGACTCAGCAATCCCATTACCATGGGTATCAAGACTAGAAAGGCTTAATGGGAAAGGAAGGGGTAAAGTGGTGAGGTTGCAGCAGCGGCTAAGCATATATGGTGGCTAACATACGCAAATGAGAGCGAGAAGAGAAACAAAGGAATGGTCGTCAACTAGTAATGATCTAGAAGTGATCCTGAGCTCCTACTTACGTCAATCATAACCCAGAAACCGTGTTCACTTCCCGGACTCCGCCGATAAGAGACCATCACGGCTGCACACACGGTTGATGCGTTTTAATTCGGATCTGGTGTCAAGTTATCTACAACCGAAAATTAACAAATTCCCATCTGCCACATAACCGCGGGCATGGCTTTCGAAATATAATACCCTGCAGGGGTGTCCCAACTTAGCCCATGATAAGCTTTCGCGATCAACGAAGGATATACCTTCTCCCAGGAAGACCCGATCAGTCTCGGAATCCCGGTTTACAAGACATTTCGACAATGGTAAAACAAAACCAGCAAGACCGCCCGATGCACCGACATCCCGATAGGAGCTGCACATATCTCGTTCTCAGGGCAACACCGGATGAACACTACGTACAACTAAAACCAGACCTCAAGTTTCCCCGAGGTGGCGCTGCAAGTGGCTCTAGTTCGGACCAACACTTAGACAAGCATTGGCCCGGGGGGGCTGAATAAAGATGACCCTCGAGAGAGCGACTCCCAAGGGAAAAGTAGGTGGTGGTGAGGCAAATGGTAAAACCAAGGTTGGGCCTTGCTGGAGGAGTTTTATTCAAAGCGAACTGTCAAGGGGGTCCCATAAATCACTCGACCGCGTAAGGAACGCAAAATCCGGGAACATAACACCGATATGACGGAAACTAGGGCGGCAAGAGTGGAACAAAACATCAGGCATAAGGCCGAGCCTTCCACCCTTTACCAAATATATAGATGCATTAATTAGATAAGAGATATTGTGATATCCCAACATAATCCTGTCCATCATGGAGCAATCTTCAACTTCACCTGCAACTAACAACGCTATAAGAGGGGCTGAGCAAAGCGGTAACATAGCCAAACAACGGTTTGCTAGGAAGGGTGTCAAAGGTTAGAGGTTCATGGCAATTCGGGAGGCTTGAAGAGCAAATGATAGGTAACGCAGCATAGCGATAGAACGAAGCAACTAGCATAGCAATGATAGTAGTGAGATCCAGGGTAGCGGTCATCTTGCCTGAAATCCCGCTAGGAAGAAGAACGAGTCCATGAAGAAGACAAGCGGACGTAGTCGAACGAATCCTCACAATCGCAACATTACCGGAACTAAGAAGCAACACCGGAAAGAAACAAACAACATGGTAAATGCACAAGCATAAACATGGCATGATGCACAAACAAGTATGATGCATGTCCGGTTTAATGAGGCATGGCAAAATGCAACAAACAATACTACAAGTTAAGTGGAGCTCAATATGCAACGAGTTGCATATTGACAAAACACCACATCAATTATTTAGTTCTCTCTCGGTTATGCTACTCATCAATATTAAATTTTGTTAAACATGGCAAGGGGTGAAGCATAATGAAACTACCTAACTAGGCAAGTTTAAATGAGGCCGGAAATAAGAAAGAACAATTCCGGAAAATCCTCATGTGCATATTTTGATTTGGTACTGTTCTGCCCTAAACCATATTTTAAGGTTGTTAAACAGGAAAATAAAGTGCACCATGTTAAACTAGGCATTTTTCCACCCCATTTACATATAAAGTTTATTAAAATTGGAGCTACGGTTATTTAGTTATGAAATAAACCATTTTAATATGGCATTTGAGCAAATTTAAACAAACAACATTTTAAACATTTTAAACATGGATGAAAATAGCATATTATTAATCTACACAAAATTCTAAGCATTTTACATGTTTAAATCATTTTAATCCAATGCACGGTTCATGAGTTATTATATGCATGATGCTTAGGGGTTTTTCTGTAAAACAGTAAACTCCTGGATAAATAGCAAAATCGTTCCGCGGAAAAAAACATGGATAGGGCCGAATCTGGACGGCCCAAAAGTGCATAGGAGAGGGGGCGGGGGCTGCTCACCCTGGGCCAAGGCCCGGTTGGTGCAGCAGGCCGGTTGAGGAGGCGCTGGGGAAAGAGGCTGCTGGGCTGATGCGGGTGAAGGGCGACGCGGTGGCCCAGGCACGCTGGCGGCGCGGTCAACGCGAGGCACGAGGGAGCGGGCGCCTCGTCCTCTGCTCGTCAGGAAGCAGAGCAGCGGCGGCGGGGTGCTCTCCAGCGAGGGCGCAACTTGGGAAGGCGGAGAGGAAGGTCGGCGAGAGGCGCATGCGTCAGTTTCAACGACAACGCAGATGAGGCACGGGAGGTCGACGCGGTCGTGCGTGGCTGCTGGAGCTTCTCGAGCAGAGAAGAAGTCAGCGATGGCTGGGTCGTCGAGGACCTCGTCGGCGGCACGAGCAGGAGGGAAACGGCCAGGATCCAAGGGGGAGGACGCACGGGCTCGTCTGTTTCTTGTCCCGGGCAAAGAGAGACAGAGAGAGGTGAGACAGGGAGAGGGAAAGGAAGAGAGGGCGCGAGGGAGGCCCGACGGCATGACCTGGAGGAGCTGGTGATCATCGACGGTGAGACGAGGCGGGGGTCGCGAGGAAGACAGCGGAGCTCTGGATCGGGAGGAGCTCGGCTCTCCTCGGGCGTTGCACAACGCGGAAGGGATGCAGGGAGCAGCGGGAGGAGGAGGCGCGCACGGGAGGGGCGCCATGGGTCTTGGGTGCGTGCTCGAGCTTGAGCAGCGAGCTCCTCTTGCTCGGACGCGGGCGTCGCAAGGACGAAGGACGGCGAGGTGGCGGCTCGGGCTTCGGTGGCATGGTGAGGAGCTTAGGCAGGGAGGTGGATCGAGGAGGGGATGGATTTGGGTTGGTTGGTGTTGAACGAGGGGGGATTTGGATCAGGGAGGATCCCGATGTAGATGGTGGCGACGCTAGGGTAGGATCCCTAGAAATTAGGTGGTTTTTCTAGGTTAGTTAGGTGGGGTCTATATATATCAAATGGATTTTTGACAGGGGCATTAGGTCCCTCCGATCGTAATCGGACGGCCGAAAAAATAGGCTAGAGAGTCCAAATAAGAAAACGGAGATATTTGATAGACGTTTGGGGATGATCCGGATCCATCGGTAACGACAGACCTGTTCGGGTTCGGGTAAGATTCGGACACGCACACGAGGGGTCTGAGAGAGGTCAACGAGGGCAAGGGCCTGCCAAAATAACAACGGAGGCAAAGAGAGAAAGGGCAACTGCGAACGGCTACGAGTTTTTATAAAAACATGTGGATGCAATGCACATGATGCCATGAGATGAAATGCATGACATGAACAAAATGCAAAAACAAAATACAAAAACCCAACCACGAAGGAAAATAAAATATCACATCTACGGAAAAGGCAAGAGTTGGAGTTATGAATGTGGAAAGTTGTATCCGGTGCGTTACAACACTCCACCACTACGAGAGGATCTCGTCCCGAGATCTGGGATGGCGCCGGAGAGAAAAACGGAAGAGCAAGAGAGAAGGTAAACCAAGTCGCTTCTTTGACGAACGAGTGAAACCACAAACCTTGAGAGGTTGAGCAATTTAAAAGAAAGGGTACAACAGAGATGAACGAGATTGCAAACAACCCGGTAGAAAAGAGGAACAAGGAGTATTACGAGAACATGAAGGTTGAAAGACATGGAAATAAGAGCTTCATGAACGAAAAGAATATGACAACCTCGGTATAATGAGATAGCCAAGGAACAAGAATGACCGAATTTGGACAGCACTCCGGTAGAAAAGAGAAGAAAACTTGATGAGATGAAAAGACATTGAAGAGATGATACAACACTCCGGTTAAATGGATAAGCAAGAAAAGAACACGATCCTCACAAAACGAGGTGATGTGTGAAGGGCGCAACATCACAATACCTCCGGAACGAAAGAATAGAAGCTAGACCGTTGGGATAAAGGGATGGAGAAGAAAATGACAACTTCTACCACAATTGAATTTGGAAGGCATCCTTGAAAGAAGGTTAGAATAGAGTTGTTGGAAGACCAACAACGAAAAGAATAAGTTTGTAGTGGGCTTATGGAAACATCTCAACATTATGAGGTGACAACCGACCACTAAAGGAAACAATTGCTAGCTTTAGATCGACGAAGAGATGAACACTTCTTCCACCAAGATGATAAAGAGATAACTTGGATCATTGATAAGCACCACAAAAGCAACATTCCTTAGGGAAGGCTTTAGGTGAAATATGACACAAGATAACTCCAACAACGAGGTTGATGGTTGAAAAGATCTCTTGAACAAAGAGAAAATGATGGATTTAAATATCTCATTCTTAACAACTTGCGAATCATGAAACACGAAGTGAAATTGTCAAGAATGACATAAGACCACCCCAAAAGGTAGAAAGAATTGCACTTTGGGATGCACGATGAAGAATGCTTGAACTCCTCAAAACAAAACATGTGTTGAGCACCATGTTTAATTTTGAGTATAGCTTGGCTGATCTTAACTTCAAGAGAAATCTTGAAGAACAATTGAAGAATGAAAAGAATCCTTGACGAACCACCATGTAGAGCCTCCATGAAGAACTCCGGTAAAAAAAGGATGATAAAAAAGAAAGGGAAGTTGAAAACACAAGGTGAAGCCTTGCCATGATTTAGATGGAGCTTCGCGATGATATAACCGAGAGAACTTGGAACTCCGAAAAGAAAAGATGATCTTAGAACCGAGAATTTATTCCTCAAGAACAAACTCCAAAGGAAACAATTAATCACTTGGATGAAACAATAATAAGAATTACGTTATGCCTATCCTTCACCAATTTAAATTGATGACAAGCAACGGATTTGGCATACTACTTATTCCTATAGAAAGAATTAAAAGAGATATAGCGCAAGCTTGAGAAGGTATTGATGGTTTCCACCGGTGGGATTTGGAAACAACGAATGAATTGATATGATAACGAAGGAAGTGAAATCTTGAACGAACCACCGTAAGAATTCAAAATGAAAGTAGCAAAGGCACAATTCACTGGGAAGAGTTGGAAAACGAATGAAGATACTTGAGGGGATTTAGATACCTGAGAACAAAGAGATCATGAACTGATTAGAGGATATCTGAACGATTCATTGATAAGATTTGGAGAACGATAGCTACACACTGAGAATAAAGAATTATGGCATGATGGCCTTCGGAGGGAAGAAATGGAAACAACTCATGAAATGCTCCGGATGGTAAGAAAAGAATTGTCACAATCAAAACAATTATGAGGATAGCATGAAGCTAGAACCATGAATCTTCAAGAGAATGGACCAAGATTTAAGAGAAACTCTTCTTCGGTCTTCACATGTTGAGAATGATCATGAGAACCACCATGACAATTGTTGAGGCACTCCGGAATGAAAATTGGAAAGGTTGAACCAATGATGAAAAGAATTTGAAAGATCTTGGAGAAAGACATATGACTGATGATAACCCATTCTTACGTCAAACTTTGAAAAGAATTTTAGAAGCTCCGGGAAAATTAGAAGAGTCAGGTAAGATCCTGGGAAAAGACCTGTGCGTTAGGGCCCACTGAAAAGAAACACACCGTTGAACAATTTTAAAGAGAGGTTGCACCGGTTGAATTAAATGACTTGAATGAGATAATAATCTCCAAATAGCTTGAACGGGTCTTGAATGAAAAGATGAGCCTTGTGAGATATCTTCAGCACTCCAGAACAAATGGATAGGAAGAAGTGAATGATTAAGAGGTGCATCGGCATGAGAAAGCATTAGAAACGAGGAAAAGAATATGATGAATATCGAAAGCTTGAATTGGATCCACCGGAGAAGAAACAACAATGAAGGATGATGAACTTGAAACTGTTGAGCATCTTCATGGGAAATCACCGGATAAGAACATTGAAAGAAAAGAATGAAGAGAATTCTCACAAATAAAAGGATACATGATTAAGAAATCTGAGTCCTTGAAAAAAGGGTGGGAGGGCGGGAAAACAAAGGCAACTTGGGGACGGATGAAACGAATACCGTTGAGAAAACTTAGAATTGATCTCGCAAATATTGAAATGATCGGATTCACTTGAAGAGAAGCACGCTGGTTGAAAAAGAATTAACATGACGACCTCGATGATCAAGAAGGATTAGTACTCCCATAGAAATATGAGAACACCGTTTAGAAAAGGTATGGAATCAACACTTGACATTGAAGCAACTCAAATACCACAACTCAAAACAAAATAAAGGATTGGCTTGCAGAAATAAGCCGGAACAAATACATATGATAGAGATTTACCCAATCCCATATCAGGCATCTGTCGGAAAGATATTCTAGGAGCTACTTGAATTCCCACCTATAAAACTCCCGAAACTTTCTGGTTATGCAATCTGGTGTTGGGGATACAGGGGAAGCAATATATATCTCACCCAAAACTAACAATCCATACATCCAGCTGTATCCATCCGTCAACACATAACCAAGAAAACTCCAAAAATCGTGTACCTCAACCTTCGAAAAGCATCCGTTATACGAGCTATGGCAATACTCCCGAACTCCCCAGTACTGGGTGGCGTCGAGGTTATCTCACCAACAACTGCATAAAAGAGATTTTCAATGTCGGCAAAACTCAGGTATTCCAGAACTGCAACGATAAAATTATGACGACAACACCTCGGAGCTCAACTCCCCGGGACACTGCCACAACCCCTAAATGTCAGGAGGCACCAAGAACAATGTTCTCGTCATAAGAATATCGGAACTATCCCAAGATACCCGCGTGATCCTAAAAAAATTCATGAAATTTGAGGAGAGGAAAGTCAAAACATCTACGTCAGGAGTCCTCACCAGAGCGACGAAGGGGGCTGAGGAGTAAAAATAATCCTACTCTCCGATATATATAATCCTAAGACTCAAAATAGTTTTCTTCTAGACTCAACAACGGCCAACAATCAAGGGGGCTCCTATGGTCGGTCGAGGCTCTGATACCAACTTGTCACGCCCAAGATGCGGCCCTATCCTAAAGGAACTCGAAGGTCCCACCAAGGATAGAAGCACATCTTGAAGACACTTTTGCAAGGTGGATATCATTACATCAACATTACATAATAGATGGGGATACATACAAGAGGCATACAATGCCACACGAATACAACATCATACATAAGAGATCAACATCCGACTACGGATGGAACAAAAACAGAAACTCAAACAACATCCACCCTGCTAGCCCAGGCCGCCGACCTGGAACCTATCCCCTGATCGAAGAAGAAGCAGAAGAAGAACTCCAATACAAGCAAACATCGCTCTCGCGGCATGATCATCGCATAACCTGTACCTGCAACTGTTGTTATAGTAATCTGTGAGCCACGAGGACTCAGCAATCCCATTACCATGGGTATCAAGACTAGCAAGGCTTAATGGGAAAGGAAGGGGTAAAGTGGTGAGGTTGCAGCAGCGGCTAAGCATATATGGTGGCTAACATACGCAAATGAGAGCGAGAAGAGAAACAAAGGAACGGTCGTCAACTAGTAATGATCTAGAAGTGATCCTGAGCTCCTACTTACGTCAATCATAACCTAGAAACCGTGTTCACTTCCCGGACTCCGCCGAGAAGAGACCATCACGGCTACACACACGGTTGATGCATTTTAATTCGGATCTGGTGTCAAGTTATCTACAACCGAACATTAACAAATTCCCATCTGCCACATAACCGCGGGCATGGCTTTCGAAAGATAATACCCTGCAGGGGTGTCCCAACTTAGCCCATGATAAGCTTTCGCGATCAACGAAGGATATACCTTCTCCCAGGAAGACCCGATCAGTCTCGGAATCCCGGTTTACAAGACATTTCGACAATGGTAAAACAAAACCAGCAAGACCGCCCGATGCACCGACATCCCGATAGGAGCTGCACATATCTCGTTCTCAGGGCAACACCGGATGAACACTACGTACAACTAAAACCAGACCTCAAGTTTCCCCGAGGTGGCGCTGCAAGTGGCTCTAGTTCGGACCAACACTTAGACAAGCATTGGCCCGGGGGGGCTGAATAAAGATGACCCTCGAGAGAGCGACTCCCAAGGGAAAAGTAGGTGGTGGTGAGGCAAATGGTAAAACCAAGGTTGGGCCTTGCTGGAGGAGTTTTATTCAAAGCGAACTGTCAAGGGGGTCCCATAAATCACCCGACCGCGTAAGGAACGCAAAACCCGGAAACATAACACCGGTATGACGGAAACTAGGGCGGCAAGAGTGGAACAAAACATCAGGCATAAGGCCGAGCCTTCCACCCTTTACCAAATATATAGATGCATTAATTAGATAAGAGATATTGTGATATCCCAACATAATCCTGTCCATCATGGAGCAATCTTCAACATCACCTGCAACTAACAACGCTATAAGAGGGGCTGAGCAAAGCGGTAACATAGCCAAACAATGGTTTGCTAGGAAGGGTGTCAAAGGTTAGAGGTTCATGGCAATTCGGGAGGCTTGAAGAGCAAATGATAGGTAACGCAGCATAGCGATAGAACGAAGCAACTAGCATAGCAATGATAGTAGTGAGATCCAGGGTAGAGGTCATCTTGCCTGAAATCCCGCTAGGAAGAAGAACGAGTCCATGAAGAAGACAAGCAGACGTAGTCGAACGAATCCTCACAATCGCAACATTACCGGAACTAAGAAGCAACACCGGAAAGAAACAAACAACATGGTAAATGCACAAGCATAAACATGGCATGATGCACAAACAAGTGTGATGCATGTCCGGTTTAATGAGGCATGGCAAAGTGCAACAAACAATACTACAAGTTAAGTGGAGCTCAATATGCAACGAGTTGCATATTGACAAAACACCACATCAATTATTTAGTTCTCTCTCGGTTATGCTACTCATCAGTATTAAATGTTGTTAAACATGGCAAGGGGTGAAGCATAAAGAAACTACCTAACAAGGCAAGTTTAAATGAGGCCGGAAATAAGAAACAACAATTCCGAAAAATCCCCATGTGCATATTTTGATTTGGTACTGTTCTGCCCTAAACCATATTTTAAGGTTGTTAACCAGGAAAATAAAGTGCACCATGTTAAACTAGGCATTTTTCCACCCCATTTACATATAAAGTTTATTAAAATTGGAGCTACGGTTATTTAGTTATGAAATAAACCATTTTAACATGGCATTTGAGCAAATTTAAACAAACAACAGTTTAAACATTTTAAACATGGATGAAAGTGGCATATTATTAATCTACACAAAATTCTAAGCATTTTACATGTTTTAATCATTTTAATCCAATGCACGGTTCATGAGTTATTATATGCATGATGCTTAGGGGTTTTTCTGTAAAACAGTAAACTCCTGGATAAATAGCAAAATCGTTCCGCGGAAAAAAACATGGATAGGGCCGAATCTGGACGGCCCAAAAGTGCACAGGAGAGGGGGCGGGGGCTGCTCACCCTGGGCCAAGGCCCGGTTGGTGCAGCAGGCCGGCTGAGGAGGCGCTAGGGAAAGAGGCTGCTGGGCTGATGCGGGTGAAGGGCGACGCAGTGGCCCAGGCACGCTGGCGGCGCGGTCAACGCGAGACACGAGGGAGTGGGCGCCTCGTCCTCTGCTCGTCAGGAAGTAGAGCAGCGGCGGCGGGGTGCTCTCCGGCGAGGGCGCAGCTTGGGAAGGCGGAGAGGAAGGTCGGCGAGAGGCGCATGCGTCAGTTCCAACGACGACGCAGATGAGGCACAGGAGGTCGACGCGGTCGTGCGTGGCTGCTGGAGCTGCTCAAGCAGAGAAGAAGTCGACGATGGCTGGGTCGTCGGGGACCTCGTCGGCGGCACGAGCAGGAGGGAAACGGCCAGGATCCAAGGGGAGGACGCACGGGCTCGTCTGGTTCTTGTCCCTGGCAAAGAGAGACAGAGAGAGGTGAGACAGGAAGAGGGAAACGAAGAGAGGGCACGAGGGAGGCCCGACGGCGTGACCTGGAGGAGCTGGTGATCGTCGGTGGTGAGACGAGGTGGGGGTCGCGAGGAAGACAGCGGAGCTCTGGATCGGGAGGAGCTCGGCTCTCCTCGGGCGTTGCACAGCGCGGAAGGGATGCAGGGAGTAGCGGGAGGAGGAGGCGCGCACGGGAGGGGCGCCATGGGTCTTGGGTGCGTGCTCGAGCTTGAGCAGCGAGCTCCTCTTGCTCGGACGCGGGCGTCGCAAGGACGAAGGACGGCGAGGTGGCGGCTCGGGCTTCGGTGGCGTGGTGAGGAGCTCAGGCAGGGAGGTGGATCGAGGAGGGGATGGATTTGGGTTGGCTGGTGTTGAACGAGGGGGGGATTTGGATCAGGGAGATCCCGATGTAGATGGTGGCGGCGCTAGGGTAGGTTCCCTAGAAATTAGGTGGTTTGTCTAGGTTAGTTAGGTGGGGTCTATATATAGCTAATGGATTTTTTATAGGGGCATTAGGTCCCTCCGATCGTAATCGGACGGTCGAAAAAATAGGCTAGAGAGTCCAAATAAGAAAACGGAGATATTTTATAGACGTTTGGGGATGATCCGGATCCATCGGTAACGATAGACCGGTTCGGGTTCGGGTAAGATTCGGACACGCACACGAGGGGTCTGAGAGAGGTCAACGAGGGCAAGGGCCTGCCAAAATAACAACGGAGGCAAAGAGAGAAAGGGAAACTGCGAACGGCTACGAGTTTTTATGAAAACATGTGGATGCAATGCACATGATGCCATGAGATGAAATGCATGACATGAACAAAATGCAAAAACAAAAGACAAAAACCCAACCACGAAGGAAAATAAAATATCACATCTCCGGAAAAGGCAAGAGTTGGAGTTATGAATGTGGAAAGTTGTATCCGGTGCGTTACATCCTCCTCTGGCGGTAGGGTGACATTTGCCTTCAGCTCAGTCCAAAGATCTTCTTTTTGCATATCATTGACATAAGACACCTCATGGTCTTCATCCTTAGCAGGCTTATACCATTGCTGGATGCTGATCGGGATCTTGTCCCTAACAAGAACCCCGCACTGAGCAGAAAATGCCTTCCTTGTCCGGATGGGTTCAATCGGTTCGCCATCGGGCGCGATTTCTATGATCTCAAACTTTTCATCCGAGCTCAACTTTTTCTTCGGGCCTTGTCTCCTTACCGAAGTTGTGCTTGATCCGGAGGGCTAGAAATTATAAGGAAGAAAGACGACAGTAATTAATATGTGTACATATACCAAAACAATGGATGCATCAATTACTAGTTAGCATGGGCTTAACTAATATATATATACCTGGCCGGACTCGGTTCGGTGACCGGAGCAGTCAGCCCGGTCTCCTTCTTGTACCTCCATTGTGTCACCGGAGACATCATGAACATACTCCTCCTCTTGTACCGGCATTAATGGGTCGAAGCCATCATAAACATAGCCCTCTTCTTCATCCAGTCCTTCCAGCTGACCATCGGTGTCGATGAGAAATGACGCAACATCATCACTTCCATTTGCGATTATGTCCCCCAACATCGCTTCTGTTTCTTCGTCTCAGGAGTGCTCCATAGTTTCTGCAAATATTTACAACATGTCAATTATTATTCAAACATGGTACAGATGGATATATATATATATATATATATATATATATATATATATATATATATATATATATATAT
>NC_057810.1:47743508-47745134 GCF_018294505.1 Triticum aestivum
TCTGTTAGTGCCATTACTTTTTAAATTTGAAAACACTTTTTTTGTTTTCTTTCTTGCTTTATTTATTTTATTTTGTTTCTACTTACAAAAAAAATACTTATTGTTGTTTTTTTTGTTTTGTTTTCTGCATTATTTATTTTCTTTTGTTTTTTGCTTTATCTTTAATTCTTTTTGCTTTTAGTTTTAGGAAAATTATAAACTTTCCACTTTTTTTGTTTTTTTGTTTTCTTTCTTGCTTTATTTATTTTATTTTGTTTCTACTTACAACAAAATACTTATTGTTGCTATTTTTAATTATTACGAGGGCCGAAGCATAAGACATTAAAGCATTTCAAATGAACTCTGAAAAAGTTGAAAGTTGGCATGGTATCATAAATTGACCCACACATAGCATGTGCATGTACAAAACGGACAATGGTATCATACTCGTGAGTTACAAAGTTGGCATGGTATCATCATAATAGTTGCGGGAGAAAGTCTTCACTTTTTCTTCGCTTGTGTCATTTGCTTATTGCGCCGTAACCATGGATAATCTTCATCGTTTATCAGGATGCTGGGGTCAGCCTTGACTTTAAAGGAAGGAATTTCATGAAACTTTTCATAATCTTCAGACATGTCTGTCTTGTCCTCCACTCCCACGATGTCTCTTTTTCCTGAAAGAACTATGTGGCGCTTTGGCTCATCGTATGATGTATTCGCTTCCTTATCTTTTCTCTTTCTCGGTCTGGTAGACATGTCCTTCACATAGATAACCTGTGCCACATCATTGGCTAGGACGAACGGTTCGTTAGTGTACCCAAGATTTTTCAGATCCACTGTTGTCATTCCGTACTGTGGGTCTACCTGTACCCCGCCTCCTGACAGATTGACCCATTTGCACTTAAACAAAGGGACCTTAAAATCATGTCCGTAGTCAAGTTCCCATATGTCCACTATGTAACCATAATATGTGTCCTTTCCCCTCTCGGTTGTTGCATCAAAGCGGACACCGCTGTTTTGGTTGGTGCTCTTTTGATCTTGGTCAATCGTGTAAAATGTATTCCCATTTATCTCGTATCCTTTCCAAATCAATACAGTCAAAGATGGTCCCCTGGATAACAAGTACAGCTCATCACAAATGGTGTTGTCACCTCTGATACGTGCTTCCAACCAACTGCTGAAAGTCCTGATGTGTTCACATGTAATCCAGTCGTCGCACTGCTCCAGGTGTTTGGAGCGCAGACTGTTCTTGTGTTCATCGACATACGGGGTCACCAAGGTAGAGTTCTGTAGAACTGTGTAGTGTGCTTGAGACCAAGAATATCCGTCCCTGCATATTATTGAGTCCCTTCCAAGCGTGCCTTTTCCAGTCAGTCTCCCCTCATACCGCGATTTAGGGAGACCTATCTTCTTAAGGCCAGGAATGAAGTCAACACAAAACCCGATGACATCCTCTGTTTGATGGCCCATGGAGATGCTTCCTTCTGTCCTAGCGCGGTTACGGACATATTTCTTTAGGACTCCCATGAACCTCTCAAAGGGGTACATATTGTGTAGAAATACGGGGCCCAGAATGACAATCTCGTCAACTAGATGAACTAGGACGTGCGTCATGATATTGAAGAAGGATGGTGGGAACACCAGCTC